>NW_013665727.1:34475-46008 GCF_000517525.1 Limulus polyphemus | reverse complement strand
AGTCAACTATTCGAAAGCGCTCGAGTTTTCGGTCTTATTTTAAGTTTATTACAATTTATATGTAATCCTTTGTGCTAACTCTTTTATCAAGTTTGATAAAAGAAAATATTTGTTCTTTTCCAATATAGGGCTTACCCTCTTTTAATATTAATGTGCCTTACTCTCCTGTTCACAATTATTCAGATTTTGTAAAATTTGTAATAAATTACAGTATTTCATTATTAATGTTGAAATATTGATGTATAAATTAATATTGAATGGATTTAATAAAGAAATTTTTAAAATATTTCGTGACAAATATAGACATGTATTAAATAAATATAAAGAAGTAAAAATTAAGTAGTTTTTGCTGAAAGTTTCCGATAAGTATTTTTAATAAGGTTTAAACAACTTGGCACTACTTTTATGTGGATGAATACCGTATCGCATATAAAGGCTTGTGTAAAGTCTGAAAATTGGGAGTTGGGTGCTATAGATGTGGAACGTTGTGGGCTTGAGCACCCACATCTCGCTCTGCTAACTTGTATTTCTTTTGATAATTTCTTAATATGAGACTAGCGAAAGGAGGTTAAGACTGATAGACAGTGTATCCTCACTGAAATGTGGGTCCTACTTCCGCAGTTACCTCCAAATCCCAGGGCATATTTTATACCCTATATTAGATCTTGTACCCTGGGGATCATTTTAATTTATGTGGCTTCTTTAATTTAATTTTGTTCTTTTGTTCGTTTGTATACATAAATGATTTAATTTTACCATGTGGGATAAAATTATTTGAATTGGATTGAATATCTCCACTTTGACTGTTCTTATATAAATGACAACTGTCATAAAGCGCTCACTTCGGTAGCTGTCTTTTCTTGCACTTAGTAAAATGATAAGGAACAGTGGCATCCAGTGGGGAAAAAAACTCGTGGCTACTTAGCGAACCTGAGCATCTATTATGCTGGATACATATTGCCTTAAAACCCAAATATTTTTGCCAATAATGCATTTCAGTCAAACTCTTTTACTTAAAAATAAAAGCAATGCAATTTCCTTTATTGAAATAAGCCTTCAAATAAAACCCTTAGGAAGAAAGACTGTAAACAGAATTTCATTTAACTGACAACCACAAATTAATAGATTCTAATCCATAATACCTGGTTTTAAACTAATGACCACTTTTTTTTTGAGAATGCAAATTATTTAAATTTTAATCTAATTCATGTTTTTTACTAATATTTATATTCCTTCTAAGTTTCAGTGTTTCATGGGTATTTTTACTTCTCAGAAAACGAATGAGGGAACGTTTGTTTTCTGGCTATAAAGTCTGATATCCATGTATATCACCATTTATTTCCTAACTTTACTATCAGTCAGTATATTTGTATCTAACAGGCTTCAATGAAGATTTGGTACAGCTACTGTTAGAAAGAGATGATCTTCTTATGCAGCAAGACTCCATGTTAGTAGATATAGAGGACCTCACAAGATACCTGTAAGTTACAATATTACAAGGTATCGTCAATGTAGTCGGTTAAGATAATTTTGAAATAAGATTATCCAATATTTAGTTGCATACTTTCCATTAGTTATTATCTTGTAGTACAATATTTAAACTTCTGGAACTTCAATTTTTGAAAGCTTTGTTGTTGGTGATGACCAACAATTTCTCATATGATTTCGACAGAAGCAATAGAAACTGATGAATTTTAATAGCTCATGAGCTGGTAGGAGTATTATTGTTCTGATTGAAGCTAAGATGTTTAAATGTGTCTTTGTGTAGTAAATTTCATGCAGGACACGAAAGTGGTAATTTTTATATGCTCCAACCTAAGTCCAACAAATACACTCAAATATTCCAGGTTGTAGCTCAATAGTCACAAATCTGGAAAAGTATGAATAAGATTATACCAAATTTTCACACTAGATTTTATCGGATGTACATAGTAAAACTTTTGTTTATTTTGTTCACAACGTTTTACCAGGTTTACCTGACATCATAAGATGAGCTACAAACATATTCCATAATCACTCCTTTCACAAAAGTTGATTCTGGTCATCCATCTACTGACACTGAAGCTATAAGCATAATTCATACTCACTTCTTCTTTAACGTTGTGAACAAAATAAACAAAAGTTTTACTATATACAACCGATAAAATAAAACTTGTGTGAATTAAAAAATAGCATGGTTCTTTCTAATATTTAATTTATAACACGTTTTATTTGAATGTATAAAATACAAGACTTGTTAAAATATCTAATCATTCACAACAAACCAAACTATTAAAACAGTAAATATTTGACTTCTGAGGTCATAGTCATTTGTTGCTATAAAGTGAAAAGTCCATGAAATGCAGAAAACGTTCTATTAAGCTATATTCTCAAATCTATTATTTAATTGTTTGTTAGAGGAAGCTGCTAATCATGATGATGATGACGATACATCTAGAAATTCACAAAAATAGCCCTATAAATAGATACTTCCCATAATTGGTAGAAGTGAGAGCTAAGTATAAGCACAATAATCAATGATCGTGTATTTGGTGATCAAGGAAAGGTTGATTGACTTGCTGAGCGAGTCACTGAGTGTAAAAGTGCTTCTGTCAGCTAATAAATACGTTAGTCAGATTTGGTGATCAAGGAAAGGTTGATTGACTTGCTGAGCGAGTCACTGAGTGTAAAAGTGCTTCTGTCAGCTAATAAATACGTTAGTCAGATTTGGTGATCAAGGAAAGGTTGATTGACTTGCTGAGCGAGTCACTGAGTGTAAAAGTGCTTCTGTCAGCTAATAAATACATTAGTCAGGTCTATTATTAATCGAGGAAATTTCTGTTAAACATTTCTACTGCATTAAGCCTGCAGTACTTTCGGAGTTTATGTTGTAAAATGTTTTGTTTTTTAAATTAGGCTTACAAGTGAACGTGGCTGTAGTAAACGTAGACTGAAAAATTAATTTAATTATTTATCGTTACGTGAACGTGATCTCGCATTATTTTTATCAAATACTCCAAAATAATCGGCCCAAGAATAGAACACGTTACAACAATATGATGAAATTTAAGCTTTGTGATAACCTTATTAACCATTTGACCTCCTCTGAACATCATACTGTTTTTTTCTTTTTATAAAAGCAAACTAAATGTTGATATTCCCAGTTAAAATAATTAATTCATCATATGATTAACTGTACTTTAATGTGTATTTTTTCTTAATTATTTAAATGAACGATTATTTTGTTTTTATTGCAAAGTTTAAAGAGAAAATCTAATTAAAAATGGTGTTTTTGTTAGAAGCAATTTTCTGTAAACCTTCTTCCTCAGAAAAATACATACCCATAGTACATGTGTGAATGTCTTTGAACATATAGGTAATTATTTTCAAGACTTTTGCTTAAATTTCTTATATAATGTAAGACCGAATGCCTTGAAGAAAAAAATAATGGTGATTCTTTCTTTACAGAGGTGCAAAGAATGAGGCACTGAGTAACCAACAAAGTGTAGAGAAAACTGGCTCACTCTTGAAGTAAACACTACAGGAAGTCACATCTCAAAGAGTTTATAAGTCACTATAAGGTCATCAGTTAGTTATGTGTTGGACTCTGAAATATACTTGTGTTTCATTTACTGTCGATATGGATCTTATCAGGGTACTGGAGATTAATATATATATATATATATATATATATACCATACGTACTTAACTGTAAATTTGTGTACAATTTACTATGTTGGTCATTGATCACATTTTCTTCCTATTTTTGAGTATAATTAGTACAGTAATGTAACTGAAAAAAATAGCTTTATATTGAGCATAAGTATTGATAACAATGATAAAGAGAATTTTTCTTGAGTACGTTTTTTGTTGCTATTTGTTTTGTTATATCGTACAGAAGTCAGCATCAGATGTGATAACATCTAACGGGGTTAAGATGTGTAGTGATGTACATTATTATTAAGAATATAGAATAAGATATCTCTAAAGTCAGTGTAAAATCCAAAGGTTAAGTTAGAAAATGGGCAACGTAATTCGATAATATGATTCATAAGAAGGTGAGAATGCTTACTGAGAAACTAAATAATATCATAATAGGATCTGGTGATTAAGATCGTAAAAAACTAAATTTGCACAAGATCATAATTTGAAAACAATGTTGGTAAGCCATCAACCAAACCAAAGTATAATTTCACCAATTTAAAATCCTAAATACTGTAATTATAATTTCACTGGTTTGTTTGTTTGATGTTAAGCCCAAAGCTGTACAATGGGCTATCTGTGCTCAGACCACCACGGATATCGAAAACGGTTTCTACCGTTGTAAGTCCGTAGGCATACCGCTGTGCCACTTCAGGTATGATAAAATGTTTTGTTTGTAAATTCTTATAGTTGAGTTAAGCCTTTGTCAATCGTTGTGTTTAAATGTTTCAAGTATTTTAGCTATATAGAGCTGCATAGCAAAGTCAGAGTAGTCAACATGGTTTAAGAAGAGTAACGTCACAAAAACTTTGTGAGGGAGTAAAGAAGGCTGAACTCTCGTGGCCCCTTAATTCAGCTTGGGGCTCTTTGCTATGTCATTATTTGCTTATATGCGTTAATCCGGCCTGACTAGAAATGTCTCGCAGAACTACCATTTGGGAGCACTCCTACAGCTTGGGGGCGCCTCCGAAATGACAACTGTGCATGGTTTCTTTGTTATATTATATAGCTTTGGCACAATTTGTTTTATAATCTTAGGCAACCATTTTAGAAGATGTCATCGGTTTTATTTTTGCTCTTAGGTTTAAAAGCACTTATAGTTTTTTTTTAAGTCCTGAAGATTTGTCAAAGTAAAATGTAAACTTTGAAATTAACTTTGTTTAGTCGTACCGTCTTTATATGTTAAGCCTGATTATAAAAGTCTTGAGCTACCTCTTACTATATTGTCACTAAATATTTGGAGGGGGGGTCTATTAATGGGAAAAGGAGTGGGATTAGCTATTAGACAAATGTCACATTATATCTAATCCTTGGATGAGTACATGAAACACGGGTTTATTGATAAAAGTAAGGGATTTCAGTCTGTGTAGTTAATAGGGACAAATATAAGGTTGAGAAAACTGTTAATTTGAAGCATCATGGGAAATAATTTAAGATGCTTCCTTGCAGCTTCATGCATTATTTTGGAGTCTCTGACTGCTATGTAGATAATCATCTTGAAAAGAATCGTAATTGTTCAGTCACTTTAGTTGGCTGGCGTTCGTGGCTTAACCCTTTTCTTTTTCAGGAAAATATGGAAATAAGAAATACATTCTCTTCATAAAGTAATAGAATTGTATTGTTTACGTTTCGTGTAAGGTTTACAAAAAAAAATTTCTGGAAGTAAATGGTAAATATTGATTATTTTACTAAAAAAGCTGATAGTCCTTCAATAGTTTTGTAGTTCTAGAAAATTTTCAACAATCTAGAAAATTAATATTGTATTTATAGTGAGCATGCTTAAACGTACTGACAAGATTAAGAGTACGTCTATGAGAAAAACCTTTTCATTATCATTAAAGGTAATAGCATAATTTCTGCCCCAAGTATATGTATACATTGTCACAAGTTGTCAGAAAATGTTAGTTGCGATGTGTGTGTAATAAATTTTGTTTGCTGCCACTTTTGTCAAACGTACCAATGAGATTAATAATTTAGTTTGGCAACTAATAATGAAATGTTATTACAATTGTTAACTGTACTCATGTAAATAAATACATGTTTGAGTGTGTGAAAAGAGATAAAAAAAATCGTTGGTGTTCAAAATATTGCTCATTATGTATACTTTTTCAAAACTTTGAACGTATGTGTCATCCTCACTGCCAGCCTGACACAAAATTTTCTCTTAAACATCGTGTGAAAAAAGACCTCAAAATTTTGTCGTTCAGTTTCGTGGTTTTTGTTGCTGTTTTTTAAATAAATGGCTTCGCATATTTATAATTTTAGTTTTCATCATTTTTTTTTTTGTAAAGAGAAATAGGTTTTTCAACCAAAATCATTTTTTCATGAATGTCTTTACTGTGTGTTGTTCAATCGCAAATACAATTACGTTCGCTTGTTAAACTCGTGTAACTTTCATTCTTCACTGCCATCAATAAATATTCTGAGTATGTAGGCTAGATATAAAAAGATTTGACAATGTACTGTTTCCAAGGCACATTTTGTAGAGGATAAATGTTTGTGTGTATTTAATAAAGACTCCAAAAGAAACTCCAAAGTTACATATTGAGTCAGTAAGTATCACTAGATGGCGCTTTTAATATTGATATTTTCACCTCTTTAAAAAAAACTTCCATATCCTCATTTTTGTTTAGTAGCCTTATACTCGTGTCATTATTATGTCTTTCTATGTTCCTTAGGTATTCCATAACAATTATTGAATAAAAATCAGAGATTATATCTTTGTAGTTCTTTCTTTGTAAACTTTTAGTATGTGATTTGACTAGCAATAAAGTTCTTCTAGATAACTTGTTTTGTTGTGTTCAGTCGATAATATGTATTATAATCTAAAATACTTCATGAAATCTTAGGATAACACCACTTGCCTTCGAAAATTTAATGTTTTATTCTCACTTACATTCGGTTACACACGCCTTCGTCAGGCTGACATAACAATACTGTAGTAGTTGTTAGTTTGTTTTATTTGAGATATTCATGTGAAGTTGCACAAGATTTGTATGAGCGAACCTTCCAAATTTTGAACTGATAGACTAGATGGAAGGTAACTAGTCAACAGCACCACTGTTAATTTTTGGTCTACTCCAATCAGATAGTGAGATCTGACAATCACTCTTATAATGCACCTTCAGCCCCAAAGTCGTAGTGCGAGATTTTATCTGGCAACGAGATGCAAACCATGAGCTCTCGGATCCATAATTCACGTCCGGCCATAACTATTAGTAAAGAAACATTACTGTACAAGAGTTATATTGTTTTGCTGATGTGTGTTGTAACAAGGATGTAGTTGCTCCTGGATTATCTATAACACTGCGAGTTCACAAAACTCTGATTATTTTAGTCAACGATAAAAATGGCAGTTCAGTTAATTATGTTCAGGTGTTTCTAAAGAAGTCGTAGTAAAATGTTGAGAGTATTTAACGTTAATATTTGATTACTTGTCTTTAAAAAAAAGCTTAAAATAAATTAAACAGCGTTTTCTTAAAGAGAACCTTAAGTAATTTGGTTTAAATTATAAGCAAATTGAGCATATTGCGTTTTATTCTACTTCTAACCTGAATTATAGCCATGGCACTGATTAATTAACTCCTGCCTTTTGAAAAGGAAGTTTCAGTAAATTTACTTTCGTCGTCGTGAAAAGCAAAAATAATATTCATTTAGATTTTCTTGTATTTTTCTTTGAAATTTTAGCTTGAAACTGTGGTAATTGGGGAAGTTTAATGGACTATATCTTAGCGTAGTTAAAGCAACAGAATATATTTTTTCTTCCATTGGCATTGTTCTTATGTTAATGTAATTAGTAAGCACGCAAATTAAGCAATATGCCAAATAATTAGAAATGCTGAACTTACTTTCTGAAGAAGTTATTAAATAACGCTTTGCTAAAAGACATGAAGTACGAGTGTGTTTTTATTTATTTATTTGCTTATAATATTATCGGAAGACAAACTAGAATATAAAATAAAGATTATTGTTAATAACAAAATTACACAGTAAGCTATCTGTGCTCTGCTCAATGCTTGGTATCGAAACCCGTTATAAATACCCAGACTTACTGCTGAGGGGGATAAAATATAGAATACAGTACTGGTTAGTTTTACTATTGACTCTCTAGTTTATTAAGGCTTATTTAAGTAAATTTATATTTTGGGATACCCAGCCTTTACATAGAACAATCTACATTTTAAGACAAGGTTGAGTTTACATAAACTTTTTCTAGAAAACTTCAAGCGACTTTGAATGGTACTTTTTTATGTTTCTCATGTTTACATTCACTAGTTTGTTATTCTCTTTACGAAATTTTATAATTGTCATTAATGTTTACGTCATATTTCAAAATTTCCTGTCTTAGTATTATGTGGTTGATTTATTTGTTTTTTATCTTTATATGGTAATTAAGGCTAGACAGCAACTGTAAAATGATAGTTAAAAAAACGGAACGAAGAACTCTTGATTGTTAATATACTGCCTTGTCAAACAGTATTTTTACCAGTAATATAAACAAACCATATTTTCCTAGTAAACTGTTGTTATTGGGTTTTAAAGCTGAAAAAATAAGCTGTTGTGTTAGTTTCAAGAAGTGCGGTGATCAGTGAGAAAATATTAAATGTTTTTAGACCAGTATAGATTGTAATACACACTCTACATGTCTTTTCTAATGTAATGATTAAAACTGTAGAAGAATTGTTAGAAATAATACACAAAGAAAATAACCACTGAACGTTTTCCCGCCTTCAGCGCTTTTCTGTTTGGTTTTAATTTCGAGTGATAAATGTAAGCAAAGTAAAAATATTTCCATTAGATTCGTTTACAACGTCACTGTACATAATTAAGTTGTGCGTCGCATCTCCGAATATTTTCGAGTTATGATAACACTGGATAACAAAAAATTTGCTACTGGAGAAAATGCAGGTGATTCGGGTAATTTGATGGTGCTGATTTCAAAAATGTAGTCAGAATTTTTTTATCACTCTAGATTTTGAGTTATTGTAATATATCTATTTTATCAGCACTATGCAAGATATCATGCAATTAACTCGATATGATAGATTTATGCTGTGAAAATAAGTTTACTAGACAGTTTAATTAATGGGTAAAAGGCATAAATTTTTGATAACTTCAATCATTGACTGTATTGTATTGGTGTAAAATTCCAAATGTTCCAATATGCTAGTTGTTCTCGATATAATTGTAAAAAATTGCACCACTTTTGCTTAATTCCCACGCTCACCTGCTCCATCCTGGAATCGTGAAACTCTCGCGTGCTCAGTTTGCTAGAACATTCGAGAAGTCCTTCGAATAAGCATAAACATTCTGGAGTCAGACGCCTCTTTCTCAGTTGCCTCTCACTTACTAAAAAAGAAAACATTGGGCTTCACATTTGTGTTGTACAGTTTGCACATCTGGCTTGACAAAGTGATGGAATAAGAAGAAAGCAAGTATGCCATTTGTAATTCCCATGATATGGCGTGAGCCCAAGGATCATCAAATTGACTGTTATCTTTGCATGACTAATGTTTCTAGATATTTAGACAAAACTAATCAATACATTAAATATCCAGAAATTGCATCTACAATGAAACCAGTACCTCAAGGGTCTTCCAATGCCACATCCACCAGCGAATTGGGAAACAGAAGAGTTATCCTGTGAAAAGACAATGAATCATCTTCATCTAGTAATTCTTGTGTCATCTCAACATAAACTGTCTCAGCTGATCACACAAGCGGAGTTAAATAATCTGATTCATGACTTGTCTATCAAAGCAGCATGGGGAACTTCTTGGCTCTCGTTCACAGCAACGGAATTTATTAGCTTCAAGAACAAGAGTTTATATTTACTGAAGTTGTCATCAAACTCTTGCTTCTCAACATGGAAGATACTTTGTTTCTGTACAAATATTGATGCACTAATGGAAGAATTGGGTACTGAATATCATTTTCAACAATGGATACTTTTTATGGACTTATCTGAAGTCAGTCTGAAAGCTGTACTTTTGCACAATGGGAACACTAAGCCACCGATTCCTATTGTCCTGCTGGAACATGAAAGAAACTTATCAGAGCAGGCAGATTATACATTTTTAAATGCCATTTTCAATGAATAAACAGTTATTTTCACGATATATAAGAATATTTTGAATAAATCTATTATAACTCGAAAACTAGAGGTGATCAGTAATTTCCAACATGATTTTTAGAATAAACATCAGCACAGAAATATTTGAATTTTTTTCTAGTAGCAGAGAAAAAAAATTTTGTTGCCCACTGTGATCTTATCTTATACGGATGGAGGGGGTTGTTTTCTTTTTATTGTTAAGCACAAAGCTACACAATGGGCTGCCTGTGCTGTGCCCATCACGAGTATCGAAACCTGTATTTTAGCATTAAAGCCTTCACTTTTATCGCTGAGCCACCTGGAGTAATAAAAAATATGTAATATAACAACAGAATATCTATAAATAAGACAAGAAAACTTTGACTGCTATGCTGCATAGAAACAACACAAAAAATATTGTATCATCACAAAGAATAAAATAACGTAATAAAATCCGTTGTACTTAAATAAAAGAGGCAACATATGAAAATCTAATATTTTATATCCCATAAAGCACACAGACAATATGAGAAAATCTAACATATTTTATATCACCACATAATATCGTGAATCACGATAGTCGTTCATAATAGGGATCGCAACAGAACATTCGGGCAAAAAGCACCTTAAACAATAAAGATTCACTTCAAACAACACTTTAAGACTTTTACTATTGATTGCTAAGGCTGTACACATATAAAAATGCTTGGTATATTGCACCCAAACCTCTCTATAATGCTAAATATGGTACTGCGAAGGTTGTAGGGTGTTGAAAAGTCGATTCGTTTCTTCTATATTTTATATAAGCTAAAAAACGTCATAATTTAGTGTTAACGATGTTATCATTAACCCCTTGAAGTTAGCTTTCTTACAAATACACGCGTTCTTTTAAACAGTTTAAGTACAGGGTGAACAGGAATTACCACCCAATAATAGATGAACATTAAATGACTATAAAGTGTAGTGTAAAAAAATTGGTCCTCGTGTTAACAGACAGGGATTTTTCGTGACCTTTATGCCCTTCAAAAACTAATATCTTTGAAGTTGGGTCATATTCCAAATGTAAACCAGCTTTCATCCAAATCCATTCAAACATTTTCAATAAATCTTGCTGACAAACACACACACAGGGGTGAAACATACCCTCCGTTCACCTTTGGTCTAGGAGGTAAATAGATCTTCTAGCAATCTTATAACTATCAGGTTTAAAATTTTAGTCGTAATTTGTCTTATTGCGCAATAACATCCTCATTGTTACATTTACGTAAGAGTAAAAGGTGATTATAAAATAAGAATTTTACACCAGAATACTTAGCTTACAAACTATAAGATGCAAGATGGTGCTATCACACAATTACAACAAGTAACATAGGAGGAATAAGTTGTAATACTTACTAGATTTTGCTACGTGTTTAAGTAGTATAATAGCAGAAAGCTTTGTACGAAGTATACTAAAACTATTAACGCAGAATCCCATGTCATAATCGATCCACATTATTAGTTGCAATTACTAAAGTAACAATCCAAGAAAATTATTTCAAATTTCCAATTGCTTGCTTTTCGACAACGGTACAAATATTTTGTTTTTTCAGGTTTCATAAGAGTGAGATTTGTTTGTTTGTGTTTTGAATTTCGCGCGAAGCTACACGAGGGCTATCTGCGCTAGCCGTCCCTAATTTAGCAATATAAGACTAGAGGGAAGGCAGCTAGTCATCACCACCCACCACCAACTCTTGGGCTACTCTTTTACCAACGAATAGT
>NW_013665727.1:23245-34313 GCF_000517525.1 Limulus polyphemus | reverse complement strand
GGTCATGTAAGAGTGAGGAATCATCTTATAAAAACAGTAAGAACAAATGTCCCAATATGACAACTTGGGCACAAATAAATGAGGCTTTTTTTTTGGTCTTAGGCTTAAAGTATTAACGAAGGAGGTACAGAGCGCATTCCCGGTCTTTAAGGTAACTGTAGGGAAATTTTCAGACTAGCTCTTAGGAATATTTTGTATGAGTTGTAATTAAATATAAAGCATAATAGTAAATTGATAAACAACGACTTAAAAGCATAATGGTTTTATTTTGGGAAAGATGCTACATGTTTCGACAGAAAATTGGTCTGTCTTCTTCAGGTTATCGTGCTGTATATACAAGATAAAAAAATAAATTAGTAATTTAAAGATCTGCAATTAGAAATCGTAAAAAAGTAAAGAAACACGACTGGATATACTGTAGACGTTATTTACTCAAACTACATAACCCTATTTTGGCTCCATGCTGTTACCTAGAATTACATTTGGTGGAGTTAAAATAGGAATTTGTAGTTTGAGTAAATAATATCTACAATATCTCCAGCCTTATTTCCTTACTTTTTTTACTGTCTCTATTTGCAGGTTTTTAAATGCCCAATTTTTTATTTATCTTGTTCGCTGGCTATTTTTATGCTCAAGATTGGCAAAGAACTACTTGATGTAGGAGCTAACTTTATGCATTGTAGTGATAATAACAATAGCTAGTAGCTAGCTGATATGGTTCATGATGATTTGCGGTATCTATTGACTATCTGATCGCATTAGTTTGAGATGTAAAATGTTAAGCTGCAGCTGGAGATTTGGTTGAGAATATAGTGAGAACTTATAGTTTCTGTAACTAAATTCTCTCTCTCTCTATATATATATATATTGCATTGCAATGGGCAAATATATGCGTAGTCTAAGATATAACCCCCACTAAGCGATAAAATTTTACCAGTAGAAACGCAACCTTTTCAAAACAACATATACGTCTAAAACATCGCTTTCAAAAAAACATAAACTAATTATTTTAAAATAAAAAACTTTAAAATAATTATTCTACGAATGTGTGTGTAATAAAATTTGATATTATGTGTATTGATTTTTTTTTACTCCTTCGATTCATACATAGTATAGGTGTTGACTCCCCAAAGACACCGATTGTATAATGTACAAAGCATTGAGTATCTACATGTTATAGTCATTTAATGTGCATCTATTATTCGGTGGTAATTCCTGTTCACTCTATACTTAAGCTTTTTAAAAGAACGCCGTGTATTTGTAAGAAAGCTAACTACAAGGGGTAATGATAACATCGTTAACACTAAAATTATGGCATTTTTTAGCTTATCTAAAATACAGAAGAAACAAATCGACTTTTTAATAAACCTACGCTCTTCGCAGTATCATTTTTAGTATTCTACAAAGGTTTGGGTACAATATACCAAGCCGTTTTGTTGTAGGCTAGCAAGAGAATAATAATGATTACAAACAGGCTGTTTTGAGCAGGTTTTCTTTTCCTTATAAGTCTAACATACGCTTTTTTGTGCATTTTTATATGTGTACAGCGTTAGTAGTCAATAGTAAAAGTTTTAAAGTATTGTTTGAACTGAATCTTTACTGTTTAAGGTACTTTTTGTCCGAACGTTCAATTAGTGTTTGGTATCGGTAAAGCAAGAGAAAGCTTGATTCCAGCAGAAGAAGTACAAGTTAGTCCAAGACTAACAGCCAGTTATACACTGGAAGTAGTGAAAAATGTTTAAAACTTGCAACAACAAATGATTTTGTTCAATGGCTCGATTCCGGTGGTCAGTAAACCAGTGCCGGTCTACAGGGAGATTTCAGGCTGTCCGCGAAGCAGTTGATAAGAAGTGTATTTCAAAATATAGCTACTGAAGTATATTGGTTTAAAATGTAACATAAAAGTACTTTGAGAAGTAAATATTGTACGAAGGGGTCCGTGAAATTTGGGGTTCAGAACTACTGGACTTCAGGTGTTGAAAAGTTGGGAAACATTGCAAGTAAAATATGAACCTCTTGTGAATATCTAAATAAGTTCATTCACGCAGATTCAGAATAGCCGCGTAAACAAGCTTTCCTCGGAGCACATAACCCAACAGAAGACCAAATGTCAAAAAATGCACTAGAGGTATCTTTCACATGATAGATGGAAGTCTGACGTCATACTGGACGAACCACATGTTTACTTAAGTGTCTGCGATAAGTCACAACGATTTAGTATCGTATCATTCGATTGTACAAAATTTCAAATAAGGTACAAACCATGTAGCGAAACTTTTACCTGGGGGTTTTCGATGGTTAAACGTTACAGTTATAATTGTAAGTTAGTTATCCAAAGATTCGAGAAAACATAATATTAGATCTGCAAACTATCAGGCTAACATGCCAATATCAGCATACAACGAGAAAATACTACCTTCCTGTGGTCTATATATATCAGTAAGATATGGGTCCGCCAAGAAAAGCATCCAGCTATACGTCCAAGTCAACACACCAGTTTGTCTGCAAAGTGAGGGTGTAAACGAGAATTAATGCTATACCATTCGCAGATACCCCCCATAAAATTCTGTGTTGTTCAGAGGACTTGTCAGAAGTTATCGTCAGCGCATTGTTCATGAACTTTGGAAATAATTTAAAAAAGAGAGGACAACATTAATATCAGTGTATTGCGCAAAATCTTCATGGACCATCACACAGAACGTGGAAGGAGGGGATGTAAAAGCTACATGGACCATCACACAGAACATAGAAGAAGAGAATGTAAAAGCTTCATAGACCATCGCACAAAACATAGAACAATGGGAAGTAAAAGCTTCATGGACCATCACACAGAACATGGAAGAAGGGAATGTAAAAGCTTCATGGACCATCACACAAAACATAGAACAAGGGGAAGTAAAAGTTTCATGGACCATCACACAAAACATAGAACAAGGGGAAGTAAAAGATTGGACCATCACACAGAACATGGAAGGAGGGGATGTAAAAGCTTCATGGACCATCACACAGAACATGGAAGGAGGGGATGTAATAGCTTCATAGACCATTGCACAGAACATGGAAGAAGGGAATGTAAAAGCTTCATGGACCATCACACAAAACATAGAACAAGGGGAAGTAAAAGTTTCATGGACCATCACACAAAACATAGAACAAGGGGAAGTAAAAGATTGGACCATCACACAGAACATGGAAGGAGGGGATGTAAAAGCTTCATGGACCATCACACAGAACATGGAAGGAGGGGATGTAAAAGCTTCATAGACCATCGCACAGAACATAAGAGAAAGGGATGTAAGTGTCAGGTGTTCATCCTTCTATCGTTACCATACGTTGTGAACACCTATTTGTAGTTTTTGTATTTTCAAGAAAACTTATGCTTTGTTTTTTCTTTTCTTTTTGGAAGAATTTAGTTTCTAAATGTTATAGCTATAAATATATTGTATTGTTCTCTTGATACTTGTATATAATATTAAATAATAAATAACACACACAACGTTAAAATAAATACACACTTAAAAAGAATTATAACTCAAGCCAATCTGTAGCCGCCAAAAATGCTGACCTTACATATTTCGTCATTTCAACGTCATCACCAAGAGTAAAACTGCAAGACACAATAATGCCATATTTATACCTTTTTTAACTAGATCATGTGACCTGTGTGTGGGTTTACTATTTCTGCATAATTCTTGACCCGTACAAGGTGTTAGAAGCTAGTATTTTGAGTCAACATTCTTCCGGCCTGTTAAAAAAACAAAACTGGTTATCTGTGACCAAATGATATACAGTATATCGTTAATGATTCATGTTCACTTTTCATTAGTGATCATTTATATGCAGTGGTCTTGCATTTGGGTGGGTGTTGTTATCCTGAAAAGTGAAAGCCACTTCACCAAAAACAACACAAACAGTAAGCATTTGTTTAATTTTCTTCTGGCTAATCAGTTACTCTATTTGGCATTGCTCTTCTCCACATAAAGATACTTTATTAAAACGTACCCATATCAAGCTCTGACTACCTTAACTAATCGAATAATGTACAAATGCTATAGAAATACGAAGAGCTACACATAAAAAGCAACGTATGAAGAACATTTAGCAGTTTCTGGTCATTAAGGATCTGACAGACCAGGAGTAATTTCACGAATTTTGGTTTCACTGAAGTTATTTAAATTTGAATAATCTAGTAATTAAATTATACTCACAACTAACATTGAAACAACTGAACACGGTTTTGTTTTCTAGCAGGAAATCATCAAACATTAAAATACCCTTAGCTATTGCTAAATCTCTACTCTACCTAAGCCTTCAGTTGCAGACTGTTATTGCATGACTGGCTCTTTCATATAATTCTTCTTAGATCGTAATGTAAATAGAACTGTTATAGCATGACTAGCTTTTTCATATAATTCTTTTTAGATCGTAATGTAAATAATACAGTTATAGCATGACTGGCTCTTTCATATAATTCTTCTTAGATCGTAATGTAAATAGAACTGTTATAGCATGACTAGCTTTTTCAAATAACTCTTCTTAGATCGTAATGTAAATAATACAGTTATAGCATGACTGGCTCTTTCATATAATTCTTCTTAGATTGTAATGTAAATAGTTCACTCAGAAGTTTATATAATTCTATACTAAAATGAGCTTGAAGATTTATAAAAACGAAATGAGAGCTTTTTATGAAAGCTCTGAACCCTAAGGTTTGGAGTCTGAGCATGCTAACTACTAGACCACGTCTGGCTCAGTTGTATAATATATTTAAGCCATAGAAATACGTTATAAAACTATAGAAGTCATTTTAGCATTTTTCACTTAAATTTTATTTTAATATGAATTATCAAATTTGTATGATAAAAATACTGTTATTAATATTATATTATTACAGCCCATTATTACATAGAATAATTAGTAATATTTTTTATTATCATTTAAAGTATGGACTAAATTTATAAAAAAAATTACTTTCACCAACCTGTTTACATTTTTGAGTATAACATTTACACCCTCTAGTTCTATCCAGTCCTGAAAGAACATTTTGCCAACATTTGAAATCGCCATTTATATGACACATTATGTATTCTAAACGTTCATACACTTATTTTGGCACAGTATTACAGTATAGAGCTAAAATTAACATTTTCCTGAAACCCATATTGTTGAATCTAAACGTTTAGACTTTTTTTTATTGTCGAAAATCGAATTGCAATTAATATTTTACTGAAACCCATAATATATTAAACAGTGCTATATCTAAATGTTTGGACATTTATTATGGTGGAGTCGTTGTTGTTTCAGCGCACAGCTGGCCCGACATGGCCAGATTTTTATGGCACTCGACTCGCAATATGAGGGTCGCGGATTCGAATCCTTGTCCCACCAAACATGCTCGCCCTTTCAGCCGTGGGAGCGTTATAATGTTTTGGTCAGTCTCACTATTCGTTGGTAAAAGAGTAGCCCAAGAGTTGGCGGTGGGTTGTGATGACTAGCTGCCTTCCCTCTAGTCTTTCACTGCTCAATTAGGGACGGCTAAGGCATATAGCCCTTGTGTAGCTTTGCGCGAAATTCAAAACAAAACAAAAACCGATCAGCGCACAGCTGCACAATGGTGTAACTGCATTTTGTTCATCGCTAGAAATTAAACCCCGAATGCTAACGTTGTAATTCCGTAAACTTACCGCTAACGAACAGGGAAACATTATGGTAGAGAATCAAGTTGCGTGTAACATATTCCTGAAACCCATAAGATATGAATTACTGTTTTAGAAAAAAGTTATTTTCAAGTCTGTAATTTGTCAATCGTAGAATAATTTATATATATATATATAACATTTGTACACATATTTTAATCTGAACCCTTATTTCAAAATACAATTGTTGAATAACACAATGAATTAGTAGATGTCTTTTGGAATTCAGTGATCTTTTCAAATTTTTGCTTCAATTATTTATAATCATATAGCTGCAAATGTATGAACTGATGAACCAAAAATATAGGTAAATGATAGTATACAGAATAATTTCCTAACAGCTACATTTCATTATCTAGTAGCTAAGAACTGCAGGAATGGCAGTGAAACAAAAATATTAAATTAAGGCTATAGTAACCAGAAAATGATCTTTCCACCTATTATATACCTATTGATAATAATTTTCATTCATTTTAGTTCAGTCAGCATAATTTGTTAGATCATCAAGTTCAAGCACACTTTGAAATCACTATGTTTGTTTGTTTCTTTAAGCAAAGGGCTATCTCCTGTATTCACCGAGGGAAATCGAACCCCGGATTGTAGTGTTGTAAATCCGTAGACTTAAAGCTGTCCCACTCACATGTTTAATTAGAAAATATCTTGTAGAATGTTCGAAAAGTATCAATAATACAATAATGAACAAGCTCATCAACGTTACAGAATAATAACTCTATTTCTAAAAGTAGTTAAAACACTAGTTAATTAATTAAGCGACACGTGCTTTAAAATGTTAGAGTATCAACATTTATTGCTTTAATAGGAAGACTTTTCCATTATTTATGAGTTGTACATAAACCTATTTCCACCTGCCTACTTCAGTTTTAAATTGATTTCTAATACGTACAAATAACCTACGTACGATACTACTGAGAACTAAGGGACTTTAAGAAAATCCTGTTTCTTGCCACCCACGTGCTTCTTCGTAAAGGTTCTGCTTATCCACGTGAAACAATTCCAAAAGTAAAGTTATCTATGTTTTCTCCAAAGCTCATTTGTCTTCGATTATTAACTTAAGTTATGAACAATGAAACAAATCAGGGTTAACACTACTTTGTTTACCAAATAATATTGTCTCCTTAATTGCAAACTTGAAAACAACGGGTCTCCATTAAGCCAATAATTCATTCCTGTGTTACCTAGTTTAATTTTTTATATGAAGTATAAGACAAAAGCTGATGAACCAGAATATATTTTAGTACCACAGTTTGTGATAAAAACATTAAAATAAAAGTGATAATAAATGTAAACACTTAACTTTATATATTTTTAATGATCTTATTAACAAGTTCTCTTAGAGTTTACAACAAAGTGTTTTAGTTTAATACAAATCTCATCTTACCAATTTGGCTAGAACATAGAAGATCGTAGTTTAAATTTCATAAATCCGTCATTTGAGATACATTAAGTTGATGACATGCTGACATGCAAATATCTCGTTGATAGAATTTCCAGCAGAGTCAGTACACACTCTTAAACTGACACCCCAAATTAGTGAAACTTCTAACCCGTTCTTGTTTCTACTCGTTCTCGAATAAAGCTGGCAAATTACTTTCTACTGATAACTTTAACAAACACAACTAGTCACAGTAGCTATACCGTTCTGATTAAACATTCATTTATTGAAATGTCTCAAACATTCGCCCTATAAAAAACAATGGCTCCGTAATTCTATATAGTTTAATAGCAGTGTCTCATAGAAACATATCAACTCCAGCAGGACACTTGTACTTACTCTTAATGGCAATTAAGAGCGCCTTATAATATATTTCTGAATTGTTTTATTTATTATATATTAAGTTTTGTCATATGTAACCTATTGTATTTGGAAAAAAACTAGAAAAATTAAAAGTATTTTAAAAACCAAACTGAAATATCATAAACACTAAAAAGCAAGAGGCTGGGAAAATAAGGTGGAAACTTCCGTTAGTTTTTGTTGGTTTTTTTGGCGAAATGTAAGTGGTTTTGTTAAACTAGCTTCTGTCAGTTCTCAAATATCGATGCAAAGTTTCAACTAAGTAGCATTTGAAATAACAGTCTCAAAGCTTAAACTTACAAACTACACCGAAGTTTGAAATCATGCATGCCCAAACCCAATTAAACCCTTTGCCACGGGTTTTCAGGTTTTATTGGTAAAGGAACCTACATTACTAATTTAGTGCCTCAATGATAACAAGTTCTAAACCAGACTTCCCGTTCGTTAAAACAGATAACCGGAAAAAGCTTACTTAAATATATCTAGGGTTTCTTCAGCCTTCTGGAAACTGGTTATCATTAGGTGCACATGTTATTTCTTGGTATCATTAAACATACAGCTGTAGTCTAACTCATAAATATGCAAAACTCGGGGATGATCTATTAATCATTACTACATACTCATTTTCTAGCACTAAAATAAAGTCATTATGAACACGTGAGAATTGGCGTAGTTCACGAGCTCATCGACTCAATACATTTTGGTTATCATTTTCTCTAACAAAGCTTGTACCACCATGTCCATAATATGACGCTAGTAAAACATTTTCTCAGTTAACCTTAGCCGCAATTAACAACCACTTTTAGATAACTTTATTCATCCGCGTCCTAACATAATAATAATAATAATAGACTTTCCAAGCCTACCCTATAATCAACCATCTCATTTTAAACAACTTTGTTAGTCCGTGTCATAACATTATTGAAGTGACAGCCTTTCCAAGCCTACCCTATAATCAACCATCTCATTTTAAACAACTTTGTTAGTCCGTGTCATAACATTATTGAAGTGACAGCCTTTCTAAGCCTACCCTGTAATTAATAGCCTCATTGTCATCAACATTGATAGTCCGTATCTTAACATCATTACATTGATAGACTTTTTTTAAGTTTTAGTGATAACTGATCTCGATTTATACAACTTCGTTGTACCACATCACAATAATGTTATTATGATAAATTTTAGAAAGTATGTCCTTTTCATAATTAACAATAATTTTTATTTAGTGTATTCATCCGTGTTGTAACATTACCGGACAGCTAAATCTATTAATTATATATATAAATTGATTATATCGGCTGAGTGATAATATTGAATATTTTTTATGTTGATCCTGAATTAGTTTACTAAGGCAAGTGCGTCTTATAAAGTTAACAGCTCTATGTAAAACAGTACATCAAAAAATTGGATTGTTTATTATGATTAAACTTAATTTTATATTAAATTAGTATGTCTAACAATAGGTACATCTTGGGTTCCATCGAGAATATAACAAGTGAGACCTGTTGGACTTACTGTTGTTGTTGTTATTGTTCAGCACAAAGCTACACAAAGACTCATCTGTGCTCTGCCCATCGTGGGTATCTAAACTCGATTTTCAGTATTATAAGCCTTCAGACTTACAATACATTTAAGTTAATATTTTCCTCATCCAAATATGAATCGTTAAATATTTCACTACATCGTTTCACCATGAAAAGGGGACAAAATACATTCTCACGCCGTAATATACAATGTAATATGAGTTTAACGATAACTCAAAGGAATTGTTCAAACATGACAATCAGTTTCAAATGTATGACGCCTCGATTTAATTGTTGTTACTATAGGGTTGTTTTATTTGTAGGTTGTTTAAAGTACACTACTTTAAATAGTTAAAGAGTAATCGGAACTTATAATACTCTAACTATGACACTGCCAAACTTTTATTATAAGATTGTGTCAATCACTCACGTTGGTTGCCTGTCATAATGATTAGGCATCTCCTGATCAGTCATGTGATTTAAAATACAAAAGATTTGTCGTTTAGTCTATACTATCTAAAATGGTTTCACACAATCCTGTCTCATTCATCGCTTTAAAATAAATCATAGGATTCAAGGTACTTCAAGTTATTCATGAACCATAGCATAAACTCAGCTAAGATATCTGTTACGAATTGACTTCAAGTAATGTCGTAAAGTCTGGAACTGCTTCCAAGCTAATGACACTATTGTCCAAATTGATGAACAAAGCAGGCCGTCATTCAAAACAAAAGCAAACTCACAGAAAGACATCAAATAGTTCCACTGAAATAGTGTCAAGAACAACTCTAATAGACCAGTAACAATAATATAATATTCTTGAGTCATGTTCAACCTGTAGTCAGATAAAAGGCTTATACTCATTTGGAGAGAGAGAGAGTTTGGAGGTAAGTCTGCCCAACTTTAATACAGGAACGTACGACGTATGGCGATAGTGAAAGATTGGCCTGAGCAAGAATAAGCACCGATGAAAATAGTAATCTTTACTTTCTGTGGAATAGTACCAGTAATACCATGAATCACATTTTATAACCATCTGTGCTATTATATGCTGATGCATTTAACCTAACTGAAGAAAAATGTCATGAACTGTAAAACCGCATCTACCAAACATTCAGTTAAAGAATAGACTGAATAATCATTCAATTATTTCCATTTCACATCTCATGACTGATCATCAGATTCTTCATAAGAGGAGGAAGGGGGGTTATATGATATTGTAACAATGGATTTGAGTTGTCATAGCTATATCATTACAAGTTCCGAATATTACTTCCGTCGCCGAAGAACACAGAGGTTATGTTTTTAACCCTCTGTGTGTGTGTCAGCAAGGTTTCTCGAAAACGGCTGAATAAACTTGGACGAACGTTGATATACCTTTGAACTAATTTAAAAGACATTAGTTTTTGGAGGATCAAGATCACGAAAATCCAAATAATTCCTATGTTAGCATGAGAATCGATTTTTTCACACTATTTTTGCTCTATAACACAGTCAAAAATAAAGGGATTTTGATGAAACCTTGTGGACATATGCAAAATATCATTCCTCATTGTCCTGCCAGAAAACGACGGACACACGGACACATTTTCGTATTTTTTGTGGGCCCAATATGATCAACGCTGCGTGGCAGAGGTATGCGCTCTGCTAAGTGCCTCTTTAGTCCTTTAACTGTTTTGAACAACGTATTAGGTCGTCAAGAAATTAATGTCGCCTTTAGGAACACTTTCATTAACTACCCCCAAAAACGTACATCAGGTATAATAGTTAAACGAACCGCCTAAACGCCACGTTAGTGTTTGTTTGTTTGTTTTTGAATTTCGCGCAAAGCTATACGAGGGCTATCTGCGCTAGCCGTCCCTAATTTAGTAGTGTAAGACTAGAGGGAAGGCAGCTAGTCATCACTTCCCACCGCCAACTCTTGGGCTACTCTTTTACCAACGAATAGTGGGATTGACCGCTACATTATAACGCCCATACGGCTGAAAGAGCGGGCATGTTTGGTAGGACGGGGATTCGAACCGCGACGCGCAGAT
>NW_013665727.1:19291-22774 GCF_000517525.1 Limulus polyphemus | reverse complement strand
ACATGTTGAAATTGATATTGATGCTCTGAAGACGCTTGTTGAGTCTAACTCAAGGCAATACACTCGAGAAATGGCCCTGAAATTGCATGTCTCACATGAAATAATACGTCAACATCTAAAGATTATGGGAAACCTCCATAAAGAAGGTGTTTGGGTGCCTCATGAACTTCCGACGATCATCGTTTTCAACGTGTGAACGTTGCTTCGTCTCTTCTGGTGCGTAATGCGCGTGAACCATTTTTGGACAGAATTGTCACCGGTGATGAGAAATGGATTCTCTATGCGAATATTAAACGCCAAAAACAATGGCTCAGCCCTAGACAAAAACCACTTCCGACCCCAAAACCTGTACTCCATCCACAGAAAGTGATGGGACATCAAAGGAGTAATTCATTTCGAACTTCTCAATCCACAGCGATCTGTCAATACAGAGATCTATAGTCAGTAACTGGAACGTTTAAATCAAGCCCTTCATCAGAAATACCCTTCACTCATCAATCGGAAAGGTGTTCTTCTTCTCCACAACAATGCACGTTCACATGTGGCACGTTTGACGCAACACAAGATTATGGAGTTGTGTTGGGAAGTTCTCTTCCACCCACTATATTCTCCAGATATGACACCATCAGATTACCATCCTTTTTTGTTCGCTGCAACACCATCTTAATGGTTTCGTATGCAAATGTGGAAGGTGTTAAAGACATGTTTTTTGCTTCAAAGCGAAATGATTTCTGTAATCGTGGTATTAACAACCTGATTATAAGATGGAAAAGCATCATCAATAAGAATGGAGACTATTTCATTTAATTAATGTTTTGTTTGATATATAAGTTGTTCGGGGTTTTTCATCTAAAAAAATGCGACATTAATTTCTTGACGGCCTAATATTTGAGTAATGTAGTAAAATTAAGTCAGTTGTGCATCACATTTAACTAAATATAGCCCATTTACTGGCGCAAAAATTTTACGAGGAGAAACATTAAGTGTGACCACTTGACTTTAGTTTTATTTTTGGGGGTGCCAAAGCATTACAATACATCATACGTTTTATGATACAGATATATTAAAATTTTTCCTTCCTCACACTTAATAAAACCATATAGAAACACCTAGGTTAATATAAAAAATATTAAATATTATACGTTTTTCCAAGAAATAAACTATTACTACCTAGATTCCGTCTGCATATTTTTGAAAACTAGAACTATGCGTATTTCGGTTAGTAAGTAACACTTGTATTTAAGACTGACACGTAAACATTGATTTTATTTGAACAATATTTTTTAAACAAGAGGGAATCCTCAATAGCCGCGGCAATTGAAATTATATTAGGCATGATTAGAGTATATTAATCTATGAGACCTTTGTTTCCCTTTTTATCAGTTATTTTTTGTGCGCCAGCAATATTATAAAATTTCTTCATGATACGCAGAATATAGAGTAACATTTGGCTATTTTCAAGTAACATCTAATAAAAAAATGCAATAATGCACGAGAGATTAAAAACAACATATCGAAAACACATAAAATACATACGCAATAGTTTTTTTAACTAGATAATTTAATTTTCCTTCAAAATATTTGTGCAATTTACTATAATTGGTTACTTAAAAAATATGAAATTCCCTAAAGCACTGCATAAGAAAAAAAATATTTTGTTAACTGTTACTAATATGTCTTAAAATAAAAAAAAATGGCAAAGCAATAAGCTGAATAGAAATTCACTAATAGAACTTCAAGTTGAAAATAAAATATTTACTTACTCCTTTAATAAAAACAAACTTAGTGGATGGCTAATAAACTTTACAGATCACACAATAATAGCGTCTCTAAAGTTATTGGTGAAACAATGGAGATAAATGGCTTCTTCTGAAGTAGTTATAGAGAATATTTTGAAATTAATGTTTAGGATGAAGCCTGAAAACTCTTTTTCTCTTGAGAAGTTCAGAAAGTTTTTATTTAATTATCTCCTTCTCATATGCAAAATGTGAACATAAAAATTCAAATTTTTTATACGTAGAATGCTTTTCGATAGCTTAACTAAAAATTGAAAATATCTGTTTCTTATTAATCACAAAGATACACAACAGGCAATCTGTGCTCTACTCACTGCGAGTATCGAAACACGACTTTTAGCGTTGAACTGCTCTATATTACATTTAATAATCCTTAATTGGGCGTTCTCTCTTCAATTACAATGAGCTTTTGTGATCATGATAACAACCCACCACATCAAGGTTATTGTGATTGAACTTTTCGAATATAAAAGAAAAAATTGGTAACTAACGTTACATGCAGTCTCCGACTGTCGGTGGGATTCCAATTAAATTCTACTTATATCACCCACCAGGGAGGAATGACTTTCCTACCACGCAAGTCCCAAGCCTTAAATATTAAGGAACTTTTGCTGCTATGACTAAACGTTTGAGCTAAATTCTTGTATTTATATTTTATTTTATTTCATTAAAAAGCAAATTATCTTCCATAATAAGGTATCGTCAATGAACGCCCTCTACTACTCTTCCGAACTACACAACAGCTTAAGAAATTGTTTATTTAGTTTGTTGAAAGATAAGCACAAAGCTACACAATGGGCTATCTGTGCCCACCACAGGTATCAAAATCCTATTTTTATAGTTATAAATCTGCAGACTTACCGCTGAGCCACTGGGGAACACAGCTTACATACTTCTGAGCACTTGATAGCAACAAGAATAACAGTTTCAGGCAACATTTTTGTTATATTTCCTAATCTCGAATTTATCAGACCCCATTTCTATAACATCTGAGAAAACTGCGATTACTCTGGCAGAAATATTAAGTGTCTGTGCCTTTTTTCGAGATAGCAAAAAAACTTAAAGGGTTAGTAAATAACTGAGAATTTTTTTGTATTGTGTATACCAAAAACAAAACGTGTATACAAAATTTATTCTTTGAACAAACAGAACTGTGAGTACCAATAAATAAAGAACTGAATAAAAAAAGAACAATTAGTGTTAAGTTGCCACTAGAGGTTCATTATTAAATCCAATGCACACCTTTGGAATCGATAAGAACATCACCGTATGAGATTTAACACCTCACTAGTCAGTTTGTAGCGCCCATAGTAATCCTACACGTGTAACGAGATGATAAGGTTAAGCAATACTCATTATACAAGTCTATTTAATAACTCTGTTCAGTTTTATCACATGCTAAATAGTTGTGAAACATAATGAAAAGTTTAGCAGTAATAATTCTAGGAATTCCAATGGTAGGAAGCAATTTTAGTGAATATTTGACATTCAGACTGAACCATATATGAATTTATTCCATTATTTAAAGAATACTGGCGAAATGAATATATGTTTATCTGTATGCCTTGGTGGTAGATAAAAAAAGGATTTGGGATATTACTTTCTCCTTTCAGCCGTGGTGGCGTTATAATGTGACGGTCAATCCCACTATTCGTTGGTAAAAGAGTAGTCCAAGAGTTGGCGGTGG
>NW_013665727.1:10249-19214 GCF_000517525.1 Limulus polyphemus | reverse complement strand
GCGGTGGGAGGAGGTGACTAGCTGCCTACCCTCTAGTTTTACACTGCGAAATTAGCGACGACTTGCGCAGATAGCCCTCGTGTAGCTTTGCGCGAAATTCAAAAACAAACAAACAAATACCTCCTAAAAAAGTTGTTATATTTTATTTTTAGATAACCACGGTTAACGAAAATTCATTCGTATTTTAAAAGTATATTAAACTCTGGTTATAATTAATTGGTTGTAATTAGTTAATATCATCGGTGTATATGTCACTCCAGGATGATTCTTTATTAACGGGACCGAAACCTTGTCAACAATATAGTTTTTGAGTCACTTGCACAACTTCTTGAAGATCTATGCGCAGTCAATGAAACATTTTAATAAATGTTAAACGAGGTGATCAAGCAAGTAACGCCACCTTAAAAGGTTTTAAAAATGTATAATCATAGTTCGTCAAAACTTGTTTTCATAAAAACCTAATTTAATCTTTATGAAACACTGTAGTGACGGCTTTGATATCTGTGAGCAGCGATAGACACGTTACTGACTGTTGTTTTTTTATTATAATTTAACCTGCCTAGATTTTAAATGCTATCTTTTTTTTTATGCATATGTCTTGTTTATATTTTGAAACAAAATACTGAAATATAGGGTAATTTAAATAAATTACTTGAAATTTTACTTCATAAGACTTTGTTTGTAGTATTATTTTCCTTTGACTTTTAATAACTTATTTCTACCAGATAAAGAAATATGAAAAATATTAACTATGAAAAATTATAATTATAACAACCTTTTTTTGAGTTTTTCCTCTTTATTTTGTGCTAAAACCAAAAACGATTGACCATAAAATTATTTGATTAATTTCATTTAATCAATTAAGTTTTCTTAAATGAAATGTGAGTCAGTGTATTTATGTATATGTCAAGTCTTCAAAGGACGTGCAGCACGTGTTCACTGTAGGACTAAATTTAATTATTTGTTTTATTTGTATTTTATATCTTTTCTTATTTATTAGTTTTAAATAAATCTCTTATGAATTATAAAATGTTAGTTTTTATTAACCAATTAATCCTGAGGATTTGTTTCTCTGTTTTAAAGCAAAGCCACATTAACTGTCTGTTGTGTCCACCAAGGGGAATTAAACCCTGGATTTTAGCGTTGTAATTCCATAAACTTACCGCTGTCCCACCGTGGGACTAATTCTGAGGAATAACACAGGCTTGCAATGGTTTTATTGTCTGGAAATGTTTACATGTTCTACAGCAGTTCCTGTACGCTGAATCCGAAAATGATATCCATTTTCTCCATCACTTTTTACAAAACGTCATATGTACTTTTACATAAGTGAATCATTTTCATTTAAATCGGGTCACGTTTTGTTATGCTTAAAATGTTGACAACTACTGGCTATAGATTTCTCAGGACCAATCGCGACGTGAGAGTGTTATCGATCGTTCTACAACCCAAACATAACAAACATAATAATAAAAATGGTTCACTGTGGTAAACGAAATAATAATTTGACCTCAGTAAGAGTTTTTCTTCTCGATTTATAAAAAATCCTTACGTGATAGAAAAAAATTAATATTATTTTCAAAATCTGCGTAGCTGAATTATGAAAAATCCGTTATTAAAACCGAAACAACTTTTATGAAGTTGAAATTTGCAGGCCAGTATAATCGGTGAAGTTAAGAAGCCAGTAAATAAAAATTATGAAGAACTATACAAATTTTGTGTTTTACTGTTTATTATATGCATAATACATACAGTTCATCCAACTTGAGATTTTAGAAGATGGTTAATTGTCAATCCAGTTGTTCCCCCCTTTTTTTGAGTGTGATTTATTTCCGTCTGCAAATATGTTATCGCAGGATTTTCTTTCACTTCATTTCAAAATATTTTATAATTACAGCATTTATTTCCACTTCACATTCGTTGACGTATTCTGAACATTTTTTCAGAGCAAGTGAAACGTTGCAAAATAATAAAAAGATAAGAATATTACATTAAGTCAATCAGTTTTGGTGAGGAAAAATTCATTGGCAAATTTCCCATAATGATTATCTTTCTGCAGAAAAGTGTCATATTAAGGCATTAAATGAAAAAATTCTTTCACAACTGAGTACTTTTTAATTAATCTTTATTTAAAAAGCGAAAAAAATTAGTGCTTAATTGTTCAATTTCAATGTGTTAATATACATTTTCAACATAATAAAAGACACAATTCAGTTTAATGTTTAATGAATATCCACGTGTGTTACCAAAATAAAAGAACCATAAAGCAGTAGTGAGAAGCGATGTCTTCTAGTAGTTACCAAGATAGGGTTTTTGTGTATCTTTGTTCAATATAGATACTATGTATATAAGAGGTTTGGTTCGTTTATCTGCATTAGTGAGTATGATATACTCAAAAAGTATTTTTAACCACGTCCAGAATATGTGATACTTATATTTTTGTTATTCTGTTAGCGCAGTAATACTGAAAACTGAGTTGGTACGAGAAATTTGCACCAAACACCAAAGAATATTAGTTTTATAGCTTGTTATCACCATAGAATTCGTTATAGTTTGACCAACATTTTAACATTGTTAGATATACACGACTGTTCATTTTAAGTTTAATAAGAAAGTATTAATTAGTTTATATAGTGCGAACGTTAAATAAAGTTGTTTTTATAAGCGATAGTTATGCCAAGTTTGCTTACATAACTGTTTGCGAATCACTTATTGCCTAGTTCAATTGTTGTGAATTTACGTCACGTTACTTGAACTTTCTGAATTTTTCTCGTTGCTTTAGGTGAGTATTATTACATCATGACGTTTCGTAGTTTGTAGAAAGTTTCAGGCCTCAATCAGGAAATATATATAAGCAACTAACTTAGTGCAGGTAAGTAAGCAAGTTAGTGAAATTGAATGTAAAAGTGAAATTAAACTGCGTGATTGTGAGTTTAGCCGTAAAGAGCGTATAATGTTTTTAGTTGTTTATTAAAGTGAAATTATCACTGAATGTATTGTAATAACAGAGTAGAAAAGAATAACTCGTCTTGGCAGTTGTTTTCTAAAGTAACTGAAACCGTCTTTGTGGACTTTGACGAGAAGAAACGATTATTTAAAGCTCTAGATACAACTGTGTAACGAATATTTATATACGTTTGAGTTGTTTTGAATATATCATTTTAAAACAAGTGGATTGTGAGCTGTCAGTATATTGTTTAAATGTATCGCCAACAAGTCACAGACACCTACTGTAAAGAATCATGCCCACATATATACGTAAAAACCTGACAAATATATAAACATACAGAGATGTTGCTTGATTATTTACCATAAAACTTTTGAGGGTAATTTTCTTGAACTGTCAGGTTCATATCCTTTCCCACACTTACATCTACAGTTTTGGTAGTGCTTTTTAAATGGTTTCCTTATGCTTAGCAGTTACACCATATAGAAAATAGGGAAATTTCACGCTTTCTGCTCCGAATCTGCTGGCCCATTACTCTTATAGTCTTTTTACCTCGTGTCATTGCACTTTCTGGATTTTCAACTTGAGGCATCGAGTCTGTATTCACTTAGTCATCAGTCATACATTGGATGTACCACAGTGCCCATAAAGAGAATAATGTTGGATAAATTGTCACGGATATAATAGAAAAATGGATGATCAGCTATGAACACTACTGGTCTTCTCGGTCTTGCCGAGCGAGCTGCTAGTATCCCCGTAGCCGCTGCTGCCTCTGCACCTTCCTCGTTCACTTCTATGAAAGCTTTGTGATGAACAGCGTCGACTGTAATCACTTCTTGCTTTTCGGTGAAGCCAGACAAATTGGCATATCGGGGACTAAATATGTCTCTCAGGCCCATCTTTTGTAAGACGAATGTAAGATCAAAGTTACTTTCAGATCGGAACTTCGGAAGAGAAACCCATACATCAGTTGGGTAGACAGAGAAAAATATGTTAGAAACTTGATCAGGAGTGATGAGACGCGACAGACTGTCGACGCCAAAATAACGATTCTTTGGGAGTAAAATCACCATACTAAAATCATCTCCGGAGAATGGTAGTTCTAGAACCTGACATTCCAAGACTTCGTTGACTCCGTAGAGAAATGTTCCGCGCATGTTCATCATCCAACTCGCTATATCCATGCCAACCGCAGTTGTGAAAATACCTGGGCGTGTCTTTTGGATTTCAAATTGTTGCCTCCAAGCACCTTTAAAATAAACAGCGTTAGCTATAACAAAATTAGTCATCGAATTAATACTAAAATATGGAAGGAAATTTTCGATTTTGCAATTAGTCTGTTCTTTGACCCATTCGTTAATGGTCAGCCGTGCTTGTTCAGGGTAGCGACGAAAATCTAACCGGCTGACATCGTTTTCAAAGTAATCTACTAAACACTCACGAAGTGGAATATCATACTGAAAATAGAGCTGATTGGCTAACCGGAAGATGTCGCTTTTTTCACTACGTTCTTTGTACCAAAACTGGATAGATTTGTAGGCAACGGCGCTGAAGGCCTTGTCCACGTGTCGAATTCCTAGAATACAGCTTAATTCATGCTCTGTATGTCCTTTGGTACCGATAAAAGTAACGGCCAGAGCTGACCAAACGCTGAAAGGACTAAAGAATAATCCGCTGGACGTTTGGTCATTATGTTCCGCTTGAAGAACGCGAAACATCTGAAGTCCGAAATTTAACGAACCGTTTAAATATGCGCGAACAGTGATATCAATATCCTTTTGAGGTCCAGTAGTGTCATTATCAGAAATGCATTGTAGCATAATTGGATCAAAAAGGACCCACATAAGGCATAAAGTATGTAGAAATGAAATGGCTCCCATTGTTGTAAGATCGAATGGACTCTATACCTGGAAACCAAAAGATTAACAACATTATAAATAATCTTTACAAGTTAGTTAGAAGGTTGCAAAGAAAGTTCGAAACCAAAGAAAATCCTTGTTAAAATATCTATTACCAAAATATTTTTAAAAAATTGTACTTGCTCAGATATGCATCTTGCAACAATAAGAAACATTAGTTTCAATTTTTCCTCATAAACTTCCAGTAGATATACATCAATATTTCATCCTATTACAATGTTTAATACTTAAAATCACCTAGCGGCTAAAATGACTTTGTTTCAGAAGTTCCGTTTATTAAACAGTTAAGAATTATTACTATTCTGTTTTAGGCAAAAAAATGCTTATATCATCAGTGACCAAAATTCCAGAACTGAAATAATTCATACAATTTTTGCACCTTTATTTTTTTAGATATAATATTTATAAATCGGGTTAAATTTTTTTTCACTCTCTTATGTTATTCATGACTAATTGTTTACTACTTGATGCAAGATGTGCAAAGTAGTTGAAAATACTGTCATAATTGAAATAATGTATTACTTAAGTTCGAGGATATCATTTTCATGATGACCGAAGTAAAAAAAAAACGAGTGATCTCTAATACGGTCGTCCCTAGGTGGGACAATGGTAAGTTGGCTTACCAAGCTAAAATTCATGGTTTGGTTCCCTGCAGTGAGCACAGCAGATAGCCAAAAGTGGTTTTGCTTTAAAACAAACTGGATCTAATGATGGTTGTTTTTAATTAATTGCTCAGGTTTAGGGCTCTTACCCAAGACAAAAGGGCCCGGCATGGCCAGGTGGTTAGGGCGCTCGACTCGCAATCTGAGGGTCGCAGGTTCGAATCCCCGTCCCGCAAAACATGCTCGCCCTTTCAGCCGTGGAGGCGTTATAGTGTTACGGTTAATCCCACTATTCGTTGGTAAAAAAGTAGCCCAAGAGTTGGCGGTGGGTGGTGATGACTAGCTGCCTTCCCTCTAGTCTTACATTGCTAAATTAGGGACGGCTAGCGCACATAGCCCTCGTGTAGGTTTGCGCACAATTCAAAACAAACAAACCGAAGAAAAAGAGGCATCGTACGAGTGATTCAAAGCTATTGGGCTTGACAATGTCAACTGTAATGAAGCACTGACTCAATATCATGAAAGTATAGGAAGATGTATTATTAGCATAACTTTCACTCAAAACTTGTATGATAATCAACAGATATGCTCTTCTTTATTTTTAATCTTAAGAATATATACGTTTAAAAACACACCTGTAACTATGGTTACGGGTTTAGACTAAAGCAAACTTTCCTGGGAATTTTACTTTTAAGCGCAAAGTTACACAACGGGCTATCTGTGCTGTACTATCGGGGGGATTTTCTCGGGAGCAATATATTGTTAATAATGATAATAAAACTGCTCTTTTTCGAGTAATCGTATCTGGCTCTAACATTATTTCAGCTTAGCCATAAAAGTTTTTCGAGGGCCTGACTGGATTAATTCTCCCGCAACGTACATAATTAAATTTGTTTCAAGCTTCAACTTATAGTGGTATTAATTATTAACTACATAATATTTTGCAATAATCTACAACTTAACTGAATGATTAAGTAAAGTAATTTTTTCCTTGAAAAATTTTAAATATCTAAGTAAATTTCTTTAATCGTTGTTATTCAATAAATTAGGCTTATCTCCTAAAGATTAATCTCAGATTTTTCAGCTTACCTGTGGGTTTCCTTGAAAAATTTTAAATATCTAAGTAGATTTCTTTAATCGATGTTATTCAATAAATTAGGCTTATCTCCTAAAGACAAATCTCAGATTTTTCAGCTTACCTGTGGGTTTCTAAAACGTGACTCCAAGGTCAAATTTAATTTTGTTCTAGTTCACTTAACCTTCTGCCACACCCTTTACCTTAAAGCAATTATTAATAACAATCTGGGGAGAAGAAATATAATTTACACCCAAATAAAATTCCACCCAGCAACTTGAAAACTTGTTTCAAGTATCTTAATTAAGTAGAAAATAAATCACACCATAAAATTTGCGATAAGCTTTGTTGTTGTTTTTTACCACATTTTAAATTTTAAGAAAAAAATCTAAATTTAAATCTAAATCCCTTAATTGCATGAGCCACAGTCCTTAATAGCCTAGTAACTGAAAGATACGCCTGTCCAGCCGCCCTTTGCTAGTAGTCGAGCGTTCACCAAAACAACTAAAAATCTGGATTCACCTTGTTGTACGTAGAATTTGCGTAATCCATCACGGAGAATGTGGTTTCATCCGTTGTATTCGGTCTCGTTCCACCGTGACTTTCAATACATCTTTTCAAAGTCTTTGTTTCTTTCTTGGGAGAGAAAGAAGAGCACGTGATTAGCCAGTCTCACTACCTGTGTATACTATTGTAAGTACTTAGTCTCCAGACCAGCATGACTTGTTAGAGATCGTCTGCTTGGAGCACGTGGATGATCTCTTTAACTGATATAGTGCTGTGCGCTATCTTAAGACTGGTATGATTTGTCAAGAAATTAATAATACAAGTTTATAAAACATACAAGTGTACTTTTTCATTTGTGTCACTGCAACAAATGACATATAATAGCATTAATGGTTTACTCATAAATACAAGATAAGAAAAAAGTAGAATATTTGTAAGAATCATATCATGGTGTTGCGACAGAAATGGGGCATTGTATAACCATAATGGGTCACTGTGTCCTCCAAATATGAGAAAGGGAGGGTTTATAACACTTTTATCAACTGATTTCATCTGCCGCTTTAACATGCGGCCTTCACAACAAGGTCGTTGGCATCAGCTGCTGTGGGAAGAATGATGGATATTTGTTGGATATGAGGGAGAATGAGTAGACCGTCTAGCTTTACAGCACCTGCAAACAAACCTTCGATCTGTATCAGTTCAGTAAAATATTTTGTGAACCGACGTTTAGCTGGCGACTGCATGGTTGTCGTATGTTAGCCAAGGTTAACGTTCACAGAGTCTTGCAAATCTTGCATATTTCATAACATACCTAGAAGTGCTCCGAATTTCCATCAATATCCTTCATATGTGTTTAAAATTAAGAATACATCGTCTGGAAATGATGAATTTTACGACCTTTTGAAAACAGTATAATGCAGTAAAAAACAATGCCAGTTTAATAAACGTAAAACCCATTTATCTCCACAAATTGAATACATTTGACAAGTTAGGTATTTACAAGACGTTCACTTTCTCGACTTATCATGTAACTTGATACCTACTGTGAAAACGGTCTGGAAATTACGAATGAAAGAACATGTAGGATTTTTGTTAAATGTTTCGATTTTTATTTCTTTTTATTTCCTTTACCTCAATGAGCTACCTGTGATCTGGCCACTGTAGAGTATCGAATCCCATGTTTTAGCGTTAAAAGTCATCAAACTTACCGAGCTGACTCACACCGAGAGAGAGTATTTTTCTTTCTTTGCTGAGATTTTGCGATATGAGACAGTATTTTCCTTTCTTTGCTGGGAATTTGCGATATGAGACAGTATTTCCTTTCTTTGCTGGGATTTTGCCATACGAGACAGTATTTCCTTTTTTTTCTGGGATTTTGCGATATGAGACAGTATTTCCTTTCTTTGCTGAGATTTTGCTGAGTATATCATTTGTTTAAACACTGAGTAAGTAACGATGTTTTAGATTAAAATGTTTAGTGTTTGTTAAACTCTTTAAAGGACATGAAGAACTCTAAAATATAGTAACTAACATCACTTATTCTCAGTGCTAAACTTATAAAGTACAGTATGAAAAACAAGGGTATCCAGAAATTACATTAACAATACCAGCATTGTATTCTATTAGACCAGCAGACGTACATTGCACAATGTTCGGGAAAACGTGAGTTCGACACGCGCCCGGCAACAATTTCAATTTAGTACCAAATAAATGTTTATAAGCGTGTTAACATAATTTCCATACTCTGTACCAGTGGTTCCCAACCTGTGGTCCCTGGACCCCTGGGGGTCTGCGAAGATAATACCATCTCATTAAACAAGTAAGTTTTTTACTTCTGCTGTTCTTTTAATTGCACACTCAGTTATATATATGTCTTTTATTTGATAGTGAAAAATGGAAAAACAAGTTAATTATT
>NW_013665727.1:1123-9963 GCF_000517525.1 Limulus polyphemus | reverse complement strand
AATTATTAGTAAGAAAAACAGTTTGTTGGGTAGATGGAATCTTTCAAAAACATGGGGGTCCTTGGTGGGAACCGTTGCTCTATACTATTATTATTTTATTAGTTTTAATAATTTCTATTTCACTATTTACCATCAATCTTTTATATAATTCTCCACAGAAATTGTTTAAATTGCTATATAAAATTCAATATCTTTTGATAATCTACTAAGACAAGAAAAGTATGTTCATTTCAATCACTTTATCGAGATTATTTCTGAGAAAAGAAAACAGCTCATCAGAATTACTTAACTCCTTTCCTAAAGAATTTGCCCCTGTGAATATTATATACTTTATTGAAATTCTTCATTACCTTGAGACACATTTTTAGCTCGCTGTATTAAACGTACGGGATAGTCATAAACTCAAAAGGTAACAGGCAACTAAATTTGTATAGTCTTAGCTAATAACTTGTCAAAAAAGACACTTTTACAGAAAACTGCGTCTGTGAAAATATCAGAGAAAAAATGTTGATAAAAAAGTTATAATAAAAACTGTAGTTTTAGTACTTCAAAACTTCCACTGTCATGATTATGAAATTTTTACTTCAACAAGGATATGCCCCCCCCCCAGTGGCACAGTGGTATGTCTGCGGACTTACAACTCTAGAAACCGGGTTTCGATACCTATGGTGGGCAGGGCAGAGATAGCCCATTGTGTAGCTTTGTGCTTAATTACAAACAACAGCCCCCAGTGGCACAGTGGTATGTCTGCGGACTTACAACGCTAGAAACCAGGTTTCGATACCCGTGGTGGGCAGGGCACAGATAGCCCATTGTGTAGCTTTGTACATAACTACAAACAATAGCAAACAACAACAAGGATATATCTGAATAACCAAATTTTGTCTAAAAATAATCAGTATCTTGATATAGTAATTTTCTGCTAGATTACCCTCTCGAGTGTATACTCGATATGGTTAGGGCCCTCGACTCGCAATCTGAGGGTCGCGGGTTCGAATCCCCATCCCACCAAACATGCTCGCCCTTTCAGCAGTGGGGGCGTTATAGTGTAACGATCAATCCCCCTATTCGTTGGTAAAAGAGTAGCCCAAAAGTTGGCGGTGGTAATGACTAGCTGCTAGCGCAGATAGTCCTCGTGTAGCATTGCGCGAAATTCAAGCAAACAAACTTTATTTTCGTTATTATTTAGCCCTAAGTATCAAAAATTAGTGTTTATTAAGGTACATACACATAATACTCACTATATTAATAGTTTATGTCTTATATCTGTTGTCTTATTTGGTAAGGTGGGAGACTGTTGGAAAAAAAAAAAAAGAGGTGGGGTCTTTTGGTGTATCAAATCTATATTAAAAATACACTGTAACATTATAAATCGCGTGCACTATGTGTTAAATATTAAAAGCAGGAATTAAAAGACTCGCAGATATGTTTACATTGATAGTCAAGCTGTTGTATTAGCAACTAACTCGAGCCAGCCAATAGACATAACACTTAAAACTTATGTGGCTAGTTATGCATCGATCAGTGTAACAGTGACATTTATTAACAACTTCAAAATCTTTAAAACTATTTAATAGCAATGTTGAACTTTTCTATATCTTTGTGATGTCAAAGCATTGACTGTTAATAAATATCAACGTTCAGGGCTAACCGTTATGATGAACTTATAATTTATAAATAGTTAAGAAATAAAGAAAAAACAAATTATCTTACCAAGAAGTTTTCTGTAGATTGTGACGAACTACCCGTGATTGTACAAAAAATTCTAAGTCTGTAACAAATTAACTTTGCTGAAAACAAGACGTAGATTTGAATTTATATATTAGAACTACATAAGTTAGCGGTACACGAATACGATGCCGTATTAATGTGCATTCACAACTATCGAATGTACCGTTTTACGATATGGCATACAGTCAGATGAACCACCTAGTAAAGAAGCCGAACCTGTCACCGGAATCCGGGCTATTTATTAACATTCGCTAATATGACGTCACGATACGTAGCAGTTGTGGAGCTTTACACTTTGCAATCGTCACTTTTAATCTCGCGTATTTGGACAACCATAATACAGCAAACTAAACTGAAAGTCTTCGTCACACGAGACAGACTTTGAATGAGTTTATTAGCCAGTCAACATAACACTTGTTTAAAGCTAGGGAAAGCAGGACTGACTGCTTTCCCTCTGATCAATAGTTCGAAATTAAAGATGGCGGCAGACAGCCTTTGTAGCTTTACCAAAAATACAAAATCTGTCTTTCAAGTGAGCGTATAAATCACTGTTCTCCAGCGCTGTTAGATGATGGAAAGAGATTTATTATCGCTACATCTTGACCGGGATCTGGTCGGGTCAGAGGCTATGTAGACCTCTTTCTCATGTATACCCATAATTTTACCTTAAAATATTTACCCCAATTAATATTTTTAAAACGATGGGAGTAAAATTCGATCATATTCAGTTTAATAAAAAGAAATATTTACTACATATTAAATATCCTTACCTAGTCGTGGAATGACTTTAATAATTTTTAAAGTAAAATGTAATTTCTCACAGAAAAGAACATTTCGAAAATATTTCCACTCAAATATCAACCAAAACATGTGACACTTTGAAATGACGACATTTTTAGTATCAATATCAATACAAAAGCTGATAAAAGTATAGTGAACTACAGTATACGCTTGCTTTTCTTCAGTGGTAAGGAACAGCTATACCTATTTTCAGGAAGCATAATTTTCAAATGGGTTGTTTTGTATAATATTTTAAAAAATCATCAATACTTATACAAACCTTCCAATATTGCCAAAAAGACTTCACCAGTGCTCTATTAGTTACCTCGTGGAGAAGATTGATAAAATGACTTGCCGTGTGACTATCTAAATATATTAGGCATTATATAAATGAGAAAAGTCAGTAGTGCCAGGCGAGTAGTTTATTTCGTTGGCTTCCAAACTCGTAAAAATAAGAACATGAATAAGGTAAGGGACTTTAGAATCTCTATATACAAGAGCCCCTGATATTTTAATGGTGATCAGAAATCGGGAAGTTATAAAATGTTTCTCATTCTCAAACAAAAGGATAAACATGTGGGATGGCAAACTAAAACTATTTGGTAATGACTCATTAAACAGTGTGCATATCTGCATAGACACTTGGACAATTGTCTCTACTAGATCTGTGAATAGAGCATCAGCTTTTCCTCTCGAGAAGAACTTCTGTAGAACTAGTTAGGATGATAGCCAAGTGTAACTCTGAAAGTACTGAGCCTCCATACTGATACAGTAACCTCAGTTTCTTTCTTTGCAATAGTGTGACTGGTCATTGTCTCACAGCATTTGTTGGCTGGAACATACAGAAATTATCCACTTATCCAGCAAAGAACGTTGCAATCATTGATCCTTTATTATATCTAAGGCTTTCCTGGAGCATTAAAAATCCAGCCAGTACTAAAATACAGTAAGTATTAAAGGACAGAATCATAGAGCCTTCAGAGAGTGTGTGGTCGTCTCCAGTAGTGACTGTCAGGAAAAATGAAGGCATGACAACGTTCTCTGTTGATTCCAAATGGGTGAATTTGGTAACTCATGTTGATGCCTTTACACTCCTGTGGACAAATGAAGATCTGAACTCATTAAAATGTGTCCAATGTTTCAACAAATTAGATGTAGCACCTGAATACTGACAAGTTGAACTGGAAGATGAGAACAGATCTATAAGTGCTTTTAGCACTCAAAATGGTTTGTATGATTTTGAATCATGCCTTTTGGTCTGTGTAATTCACCCACCATTTTTGAGAGACTACTGGAGCTTACACTGAATGGACTGCAATGAGAGAGATGCCTGGTCTATGTCAGTGATGTCTTGGTATTTAGCCACACATCCAAATATGTTTCTGAAACCCTGAGCATGATACTTCAGTAGATAAGAATTATTGAGTTGAAGCTGAAACCAGGAAATAGAGTATTCGTGCGCATGGAGAAGGAATTACTCAGCCATAATGCGGGTAGAGATTGAGTCTATACTGGCTGTGCAAAGATAGCAGCAGTGCAAAACTAGTCTCAAAGTGTGACAAAAAGAAGTTCACAACTGCTTTGGTTTTGTGTAGCATTACTGATGTTTTGTAACCAACTACTCTAATATTAGATGAATCAAAAAATGTGAGTAAGCAATCCTGTCCATAAACGATGCTTTAGTTGAAGTTCCACTGTTGGCATCTCCATGACTGGGCTGTAGGTTCTTATTAGATAATGACATCAGTGATAATGGAATCAGAACAGTGGTATCACAGTTGAAGTACAAAGTGAAATGTGTAATCGTGAATGCTTGACACATACTTCTAGCCCCTAAACACAGATACTATGTGATAAATGAATAACTTATTGTAGTTGTGGTCTTCTCAAACACTACCTATATGGTTGAAAATTTACCATTTAGGTGGATCATACATTGCTTAAGTGGCTTATGAACTTGTCTGCTAAATTATGGACGGCTGGCGCAGATAGCCCTCGTGCAGCTTTGCGCGAAATTCAAAACCAAACCAAATTTATCATTATCATTTAATTTATAATTATATGTTTTATCAATTTTCTTATTGGCGAAGTTTTAAAAATGTGCCGCAAATATTTCACGAATAACACGATCCACTGAACTCGATTCTCGTTGTTTTTGTAATTAGATTATTTCAGAGAGGAGATATTCTGTATTTATGTTTCAGAAGATTCAAAGGCTAGTAACAACCATGATTCATTAGTACACTTACGAACGTTGTTTTAAATAAAACAAAAGTATGCTTTGAAATTGTTTATTATACAAACAGTACGAAATAATAGAATGAAAACAACTATAGCATTTCAGTTGTGTCGAACTGACTTGATAGTATGTATACCATAATCTTTGCTATGTGAGGAATTGACCCCTCGGTGGCTCAGCGGTAAGCCCGAGGACTTATAACACTCAAAATCGGGTATCAATACTTGCGGTGAGCCCAACATAGACAGACCACTGTGTAGCATTAGGCTTAATAAACAGTAGAAAAAAGTTAAGACTTTTAAACAATTTTTGTTAAATTACAAAATTTCATCAATTTACAAAAGAACACAAGTTTCGTTGTATTATCAGTTTTCTTATTAGTAAACATTTTCTTCATTTCCAGTCATAATATTTCGAACATACTGTTCGCATGCAGTATCAGAACTAACTGTCTGTAAGTGGACGTCCCATATAAACATGCTTCGACTATAGTAAAATTAGTTTAACTGCATTCATGCTATTGTAATACTTTATCTTATTTGTTTGTTTATTCGTTATTAAGCGCAAAGTTACACAATGGACTATCTGCACTGTGCCCTCGACGAGTATTGTTCTATTTTGTTAGCGTTATAAACTTGCCGTTCAGCCAGCAAAAGGAGGGGGGAGCTCTAGTATTACAAATTTATTTATTGTTTGAAATTAAGCACGAAGCTACGCAGTGGGTTATCTGTGCTCTTCTCACCAAGGGTATCGAAACCCGGTTTCTAGCATTGTAAGTCTGCAGACATACCGCTGTGCCACTGTTACTTTTATTAAGCGGATGAACATAGTACGTATAATATCCAGAAAGAAAATTACTTCTAACATCAATACTTGAAATATCATTTTTCACATGTGAGCGTTCAACATTCCATCTGTGGGTGTGCCTTATTGTGAAATTCTACTTTGCTCTGATAGCTTTAGATATACAAACTGGAAACTTTATTTAGACCGCCACCCAATTAACTTGATCGCCCTTCGATAAGATAGACTAAGTAGCTTTGCCATAAATACGAATCTAAAGATATTCAAATAATAATTTATAATAAACTGATCGTTTGTTTTGTTTGTAGTTAAGAACAAAGCTACACAACGGGCTGTCTGTGCTCTGCCCAGAGCGGGTATCGAAACCCGGTTTCTTTTGTTAAACTGATCGTAGCATTTAGAATCTGAATTCACGACAGGAAGTAAAGTTTGAACTTTTCTGTATATTACTAATAGCCAAGCCTTAATGACTGAACTAAGACTTCTTTTTCGAATAATTATGACTAGGCAGTCAACAAATCACGCGTTTGTACCGCAGTTGCTAAATAAAAACTAGGTCAGGGATCTTTCATGCCATCATGAGAACATAATCAATCATCCCATTTTTTAAGATTTCTGAAAATTTGAATCTAGGTCTGTTTGTTGCGTGACACAACTTGTTTACTTGATATTTCTCCGTAAATATTACAAACACTTTTGATAATAAATTTGATAATAATTTTGAAATACTAAACTACAGAGAATATGCTGGAATTAAGATTCTAAGTGCTATGATAAGTTTACCATGAATTATTATTTGACTATCTTTAAATTTGTATTTATGACAAAGCTACTTAGGATATCTGTCACTGTCCCCAATCTTGAACTACTGACCAGAGGGAAGGCAGCCAGTCAGTATCACCTTACTACTCACCATCCACGGTAAGGGATTGACTGCCACTCTTATCACCAACAGGTAAAAGTTCGTGGAATATTTTGTAGTATCGCATGGATTCAAGCCCGGTCCGCCAGAGCCGAAATTCACAGTTCTGCACCACGCTCAGCCAGCGCCCAACTATCGTCACTGAGATGTTCTGTATATTTCTTTTGGTCATTTGTAGAAGCGCGTAAAAAAGTGAATAAATATATTCTATTGAAAACACTGGTTAGTTTTCTTTTATTAATCCAGCTATTATGTTCAGAATTAAGTTACATATGTGTTATGTTTCTAACTCGATATTATGTTCAGCAATTCTGAACCATGTTTTATGTTTTGGATCATAATGACCCGATGTGCAGTATCAAACTGAAACAGTCTTGAACTGATAAAATATCATTGAGCTGTATAGAAATTACTATTTTATGTTGAACGTTAAAAATAAATAAACTGTCGTTACAATAAACCTAAGTATATAGTTAATTGTTTCATAACCTTATGTAAACCATTGTATGGTCAAATAGACCAGAAACGTAATAGGACGGTTAGTTTACAGTTAAAGCTTTATTAACTTTCTATACTGTAATCTCCCTTTTAAAATGGTCATCTTTTTGGCATATATTAGACAAACATACAGTATTTGAAATCATTATTAAAATGGTCATCTTTTTGGCATATATTAGACAAACATACAGTATTTGAAATCATTATTAAAAATGGTCATCTTTTTGGCATATATTAGACAAACATACAGTATTTGAAATCATTATTAAAATGGTCATCTTTTTGGCATATATTAGACAAACATACAGTATTTGAAATCATTATGAAAACGATGAAAAGAGGGAAGAGTATAAAAGGCAATACTACGACAGTGTCACTCCTTTTATCGTGCGAAAAGTAATTACACCAAAGTACAGTTATGTGCTGATAACTTCCACTATGATTAGATATCATCCAACCAATCAGAAAATGCCACACCAGTATAAAGCCTATAAAAGTAGAGTCTGTAGCCATGGTAAAGTTTTGGATGCAAAAAACTACATCAGCACTCTAAAGAGGGCTTGTGAAACTGGCACAACAGTGTTTAAGGTATAAAAACTGAAACTACAAAGGTTATGTTAAATATTTCAGGGAATGTTCTTTAAACTTACTAAATATCTTGTATACCTGCACTAAGCTCACTGACTGAGAACGAAATTGCTGTTAAAAATTATTTTTTCTTTGCTCAAGAAATATCTAAATTTCCTTATGGCCAGCTTTGATATTCTGTCCTTATTGTTACGTATTGAGAATTTGAAATAATCCAAAGCCATGTTAAATAATTTAACGTTTAATAGTTGAACTGTACCCTGGATTTAGTGTTTATAAATATGCCGATATTTTATTTAATTTACGCTATTTGCCAACAAGATGGATTCACACCGTTTTGTTTTGACACAAATACGTTTTAATATATATTTATATACAACAGTATAATTTACAATGGCAACTATTACGATTAGTTATTATAAACAAAGTTTCATAAACAGAAATTTCACTAACTTACAAATAGCTTAGAATCGTCTTCCTAGTTCAGAGTCTCCTTGATATACAGTGAGTTAACTTGAAGTCGATGTACATGCAATTTCAAAGAAGCTAGCTAGCTTTGTCAGGCACTGAATTGTTGGACAGTGGAAGTAAGGTAATATTTTCATAGAACCACTAATGTCCGATGAGAAACCAGCAATATTTTTGGAAAGATACTAACGTTTGACGAGAATTCACTGACGTTCGAAATTTATAGCTGTTCCTGACCAGATGTCGTATATTTTCCAGTGGGTAAGGATTAGCAAAATCACGGCTTATCACGTACACACGGTTAGAACACTTTCCTAGCAGACTTGTGTGTTAGCTCTCTTCTCTGTTGCTTGTTGGCACATTACCCTGCTGTTTTTATAGGCAGGACACATTTTCTCGAAACTTCGGAACTGTATTTAACTGATTACGGAAGTAGATATATTGTTGATTCTTATGTCCACGAATATTTTACAATCTTGGAAAATTGGCGGGAGTTTCGCCTTACCTAATTAACACGGTAAGCTAGACACGCCCTCAAATATAAACTTATTCAAAACAAACGTTGACATTAAAATAAATATATAACAAATTCGTTATATGCAATACATATCTGATACTGCAAGTCACGCATATTTTTAAATACAAATTCAACCAAACAATGTTCACATTAAAAAATAAATACACAATAATAAATTCGTTACACTATACACTAACATCCACCTTAAACAACTATTCCCAACCAAAGATGCCCTGGGCTATAACATTATCCGCCAAAAATTCTAACAGCTTCTTAAAGGACAATCATTTATC
>NW_013665727.1:0-717 GCF_000517525.1 Limulus polyphemus | reverse complement strand
ATAATTAACAATAACTTTATTAAATGTACAGAATTTACAAACACAAAATTAAAATTCAACATACATATCTTTACGGTACATATCTTCTTCCATACTGCTCCATCGGGAAATGTCCTATTATTGGTAACAGTCACATCAGTCGTAGTAACTTCATTAAGGGCTTCACTGTTTTCCTTCTCAAAACCGGGTAGAGTTTCTTCTTCGACAGTGCCTTTTTCAGGTGAAATGTCTTCAGCAGCATCATTTGTTCCATTGTTCCTTTTGGTCCAACTGAAATGTCCTGGACCATGATAACGCCAAAGCCTGTTGGCATGCACCACCTTTGGCTTACCTCGCCGACCACATTTTATTCGGAAAGTCACGTCTGAGAGACGATCCACTATGTCATATGGGCCTTCCTATCGAGAAAACAACTTAGGAGACTTCCCTTTGGTCTTCCTGGGATTATACAGCCACACCTTGTCTCCTGGTACAAAGCTTACTTCAGTAGATCTTTTATCATAACATAGCTTCATGGAATCAGCAGACGTTTTCAAGTTTCAACGCACTTCATGGTGAATATCATCCATCCTTTCATATAACACTTTTTCGAACTTTGACACATTTACTGGCAACTCTTCATAAGGTGGGCATCCTGTTATCATGTCTAATGGCAACCGAAGTTCCTGACCAAACATCAGCTTTGTTGGAGTGTATCCAGTGGCTTCATGCTCTGCT
>NW_013665726.1:1090371-1098895 GCF_000517525.1 Limulus polyphemus | reverse complement strand
TTTGTAAACTTAAGTAGTACTTTATCAATCTGTTTTATAATCCATGTACACCACAAGTGACTGGCTTCTCATATAAAACATAAGTTTCAAAACTATGGATATAACAGAAATTTATTCTGCATGCTTGAAAGATTACTCTATCTCTGTGACTTTGAACAATACTGGATGACATAAGTATCAAAATGGTTTACAAATTATGTAAGTACACCTAGTAGGCTATACTTCATTAGTTCCAGGTTTACAGTTGTGATATCGTAAGATGTGATATTGTGACTTTATTTTAGGCCTGTGTAAGGCAGTAATTAATTCTTTATGTTATTGTTATTAAGTGGGTAATGAGTCACAAAACAAATAATCAAAACTTTTCAGAGGTGGGAGCACCAAAAGTGTCTTTGCTTCCGGGTGCTGAGAACCCTTACTACGCCACTGGTACCAGGATAGAGGGTGTATTGTTGTAGGTGGAGGGTGTCACATGACAGATATTATAATATTATCTGAATGAGGTGCTTATATAGAGTACCAGGATATAGGGTGTATTGATGTAGGTGGAGGGTGTCACATTCATTCTATGTGCAGTGCTACCTAGATTTAGTTGTAGATTTACCTCTCCACTTTCTTATAGTTTATCACTATTACCAGAACAAAGTCAGTATATATTGATCAGGTTGGTAGCTTTCTTGGAGGGCCTTATATATTGCAGTGTTGTGGCAGCTCCTATGTCTACCAGGAACTGAATCCCTTGTCCTTATGTCTTTACAAGTAATTACCAAGTTTATCTCACTTAGCCTTGAGCTAGCTGGGATCTATGACCAAACTTTTCAGTGCAAGCTGTCTGCCATATTTCCCCAATTTGATGGCCAGACACGACTTGGAGTCCATTAATTTCCCATAATTTTCTAGAGCTGTAGTGGCAGCATTTACTGTTTGCTGCTGACTTTCCTGTACTGACCAGCTGAGACATCAATCAGAACCAACAATCGTGTTTACTTTGCTGCATGGCTAAGTATGAGCTGTTCATTTTATAGTGACTTAGCATTCCAAATGTAAAGCAAATGCTTTGCTCCTATCTTCCTGAATGACATCCAAGGGGAGAAATCATTGTCATCAGATTGGGATAACCTGACTAGTGTGGTTGTACTGCAGCACCAGGATGTGTTAGTGTGTGGTTAACCCTCAGTGTGATGGAGGCACCTGGACAGGATGGCTTGTCTAAGGTAAAGCTAGTACAATTACTGCAGCAATCTTTCTCTCCTGCAGCTGCTTCAAGGTTACTATTTATCATGACAGAAACTGCCTCTTTTAGGGTAAGAATATATCTCAAACCCTGGTGATGTATCATTATTTGTCCAGATGTCTCTCAGCAAACTTATCTACAAAGATGGCTTTTCAATTTGCTGAGGCTGTTGCTGGGTATTATTTTCCATGAAAACAGTGTAGATCACATCATAAGTGGCTAGACCCTTGGTGGTGCCCTTCTTCAAGGTTTTGAACTCAGCCCAATAGATCAGATTTTGCACCAGGTTGAACTGTCATGCATTTTGGCAATGATTGTTTCACAGTCTCAAAGTTATGCCTCACTCATGTGCTTGACCTGGACTGGGTCATCCAAACTCAAATTCAGGCATTGGGCAGCTGAGACCAGCCATTCCATGCACTTACCTGCCTGAAATGCTTTAGGAAATGGTCCAGGTCTTCCTTTGTTGTGCCCTTGAAATTTTTCCCATCATGGGGGGGGGGGCTCTTGTTTATGGTCAAAGCCTTTTGCCTACAAACTCTTTGCCAACACCAGGTAAAGGTGTCATCAACATCATTGGTACTATGTTGTAGGCATCTTGAGAAACCCTGGCCCTGGATGAGTAATCAGTCCATCTTCCAGGGTGCAGAATGATGACTTATTCTTCACATCTCTTCCTTCAAACTTGCTGGACCCCAGACTTCTCCAAGAGCCATGGTTGCCCTAGCAGGATACCTTCCAGCTTGTAGAGGCTCACAACTGCCCCATGCCTGATCTCTCTCATCATTAAGTACTCACTATTTTTTCACTTGACTGTAAGATAGCTCCTATTGGTGGATGCTACCCAACAACAGCACCTTCAGTCTTTCTTAACTATTTTCTCATGGCTTTTATCAGAGGTGGGGTGGAACTACTCTGGTTGGCAATGGTCTGGGACTCATATAGAGACCATGCATTCATGCTTAGACTCACCAGGCACCATACTACTATGACAATTCTCAGTTATTTGTGCCACCCTCGCACTGAGATTGATCTACAGAAGAAAACTAGATTGGTTGATCTGGGTGCACAAGACCCTCACAGAACATTGGTGAAAGTTCCACATCCAGAAGAGGGCTTCTATATATATGACAACCATCTCCCTTCAGGGACCAACTCTCCCTCTTGTTTACTTAATGGTAAGAGAGTTATGCTTTGCAGAATAAAATCAAAATTATTTTGAACTTGAACTACTCACAAATTTCAGTAGTTTGGTTTTCAAATCAATGTTAAGAATATAGAACTTTTACAAAATAAAATAATCAATAGATCTCAATGCTCATATGTTGTCTATTGATATGTTTGTTCTCAATGTGGAATAGAATATGGGGGATCAACCACCTGTTGCTTTGTGCATTGTACAACAGAACATCTGAAAGCTAGTTCTGGTAATTCTTCAAATGCTATGATATAACCATACTCACTTAAGGCAACGAAAATAATATCAAAGATTTGTGTAACATGACATCAATTTACAACAGTTGAGCATGACTCGTACAGAGGTATGTAACAAAATTTATCATAACTATCACCATAAAAATAATTAATTTTTAAACACTCTTGTTATGAAAACTAGATAATCATTTATTACGTCTCTGTATGTTTGTTTGTTAATTTTTCTGTGATACAAGTCCTTTCTTAAATAAAACTTGTTTATTCTTCCTCAATACAACTTTGTAATACACTTAATTTTCTCAGTTACTTTGACTTAAACAAACATTATAATTCACAACAATTCACTCACTTTCTACCGTGCTTGACTCAATTGTCCGTCTCTATCCCCACCTGTCAGCAACTATAGTTCCGATCTCTGTATCTGCTAGCCTCGGTTCCCACCGACCGTAACTGCTGTCCTTGGTACCCCACTCTCTCTTTCTCTCTTTGTCTAGTGCACTTATATACGATAATACCGCCCGCGTAGCATCTTCTAGAATCTTCTAGGCACTCATCACGTGCTACCAGCGTCACTTGACTTCTGCTGTCGTAACACACTAGCATTTTTTTTCGCAAGTCTTCTAGATACTCATTACGTGTTACCAACATCACGTGACCCCCACTGTTGTAACACATTGAATATTAGATCACTAAATGAACTAAATAATAACTTACACTAAACAGTCTTGTATATCCAACAAATTGTATTCTGAACACTAAGTACTACCGTTGTATTGTAATAGTTTTAGAAAAATACATGACTTGTTAATTGTAGTTAGTTTAGTTGTATATCTTATTGTAACTAATATGTACTTCCTTCAGTTCCTGGACCAGTGGCCAGCTTCAGTGCTTTCCCATTGGGATCCAGTGCTCTCTACTTGATCTGGAAGAAACCAGTAGAGGCCAATGGTGTTTTGACAGGATATCAGATTTTTTATGAAAAAGGTAAGAAATTAAATATTTATTTTTTCTAATAAAGGTCTTGTAATGCAATTTAAAATTTGTTGTGTTGTTAGTTTTTTGTGGTTTTAGATGGATTTAACATATTTTAAAATCAACTAAATGAGATATCATTTTCAAAGTAATTTTGTTAATATTTTACTGTCATGAACCAAATGTCATCTCATCATTTTAATGAAGTAGTATTCTAGTTCAGTACTGCTGTTTTTAACTGCAAGTGAGAAGACTCTAACTTTAGGTTATTACATCAAGTGATGCTGTATATCTTTAATGGCAGTGATAATTTCAGTTAATATCTGTTGACTAACAGATCACAACATGTAATACAAATATGTCATAGTGAACTTAGATAATTTTATAACTTCTGTTTTTGGTAGGAACTGAGTTTTCTTACTCGTATATTTTTAAAGTACTCTAGATTTAAATCTTGTTATATGAATCACCTAGTCACTATATTTTCTGTAAAAGAAAACATTGTTATTGTTTTATTCATTAAAAACATAGTTTTAAAAACTACATTTCACAAAGTCTAACTTTTCTATAAAAACATGAACATTATCAACTCATATATTACAGAAAAATCACTCTATAGTTGTAATTGTAGATATATTGAAAGTCATTGTTGAAAGATTGGCATCTTGACACCTGGCTGATCTGAACGGCATTCACCACTTGAAATTAATCTTGAAAGTGATTAGCACTGGACAGTTCATGATAGGAGATGGTATTGTGATGACATCAATTAATATAATGTTCATTGGTCAGATAAAAGTTGCAGTAAGGGTTAAGCAAAGCTTGGAATTTAAATATATTTTAAGTACAGCAAGAAATTGCTCTCTTGTTCTTAATGTCAGATAAGCTAGAGCAACCAGAATTTTTAAAATGTCCAGGAGCCATAGACTAGTCACTGCAAAGATAATATTTGTTATGTAAAACCACAATTTGTCAATAAACTGTTCTATGTGTTTGTTGTACATGTTGCACTAGTCTATATTTTCAATCAAGTTGTTTCTTATTAAACTTTTTTCCACAGATTCAGAACCTGCATAGTTTCAAAAACAACATGCTTCTTTGTTTTCTCCTGTCTCATTAAAAACTTGGAGTTTTAAAAATAGAAATAAACTTCCCAAGAAGTAAAACTAAGGTTGAAGTTCTGGAAATGGTTTAGACCTGTTAAGCTTAGTGAGGCTAGTAGAATGTCCCTCCTCTCTTGAGTTGTAGTTCACATACCTACCTAGCCCTGCAATAGTGTGTGTACATGCCATAAGGTCAAATAGTTGAAATCTGATCTGGAACTTCCTTAGATGCATCAGTAAACACCTTAAGGCTTTGTACAGCAGAAGAGATTAGGTGACACTAAGTATAAGCACCTTGAGATCTTCTGTGGAAGTCTCTGTGGGACACCTTGGTATTCATAGCATGGGTTACATTGCACAAAGTGTAGCCATTAACCAGTGGTTAAGGTTATGACCTCTTGCATAGGTGAGAACCTTTTAGCAACAATAGGAGAGTCTCTGTGGGACACCTTGGTATTCATAGCATGGGTTACATTGCACAAAGTGTAGCTATTAGCCAGTGGTTAAGGTTATGACCTCTTGCATAGGTGAGAACCTTTTAGCAACAATAGATTGACTTTCAAAGTCACCAAAGCATAGGAATGGCATAGTATGCAGCTGAAATTTGTGAGAATTCATAGGTACCAGGCATGAAATGAAACCTTTGATAGTGATGCTTATAAGCTTTTTGTTTGTGAAGGTGCTACCTGCAGGTCTCTGTTCTCACTTTTCTAATTTATTCTAATAGCAATGAAGCAAAACTATTAACCTCCTAATATTCAAAGGGACTGCCAAAGTAGATCTGGATTGGATCTTGAAGCAATTTATTAACTTGATGCCTGTATCTTTTGGACTTGGGAAACTGGTGGTGTTTATTATCTGAGGTCCACTAAATACCAACTGTTACGATGACTTTACGACCACAGGTTACAGCCATGTATGGCTGTAAAAGCCTGAAAGTCAAAAGGGAGTAACAACCATTATTTTCTGAGCTGTATAGTGGAATTCCATTGTGATTCTGTGGAGCAGATCACCTGAGATCAACAAATTACAACAGTTAGGATAGTAATAGGATCATACAGAAGGTAGCTGTGAATTTTTAAAGCCAAAAATTTAACAATATGTACTTTTCAAGGTTTTGAGATAAGGTGTGAGAAACAATTGATTATTACTACTTGGACAGCTGATAGTACTGGATATGCACTTAGAACATTATCAGATGATGGTACTAGATATGACACTTAGAACATTATCAGATGGTGGTACTAGATATGACACTTAGAACATTATCAGATTATGGTACTAGTTATGAAGCTTAGAACATTATGAGATGATGGTACTAGATATGATACTTAGAACATTATCAGATGATGTACTAGATATACTTAGAACATTATCAGTTGATGTACTAGATATGATACTTAGAACATTATCAGATGGTGGTACTAAATATGATACTTAGAACATTATCAGATGATGGTACTAGATACGACATTTAGAACATTATCAGATGATGGTACTAGATATGACACTTAGAACATTATCAGATGGTGGTACTAGATATGATACTTAGAACATTATCAGATGATGATACTAGATATGACACTTGGAACATTATCAGATGATGGTACTAGATATGACACTTAGAACATTATCAGATGGTGGTACTAGATATGACACTTGGAACATTATCAGATGATGGTACTAGATATGACACTTGAAAACATTTGGTGAATAACTTCAGTTGTTTTGTTTGGGAAGTAAAATGTGGATTGTGTGTACATGCAAAAGCATACCTCCAGGTATGAATGCCCTGGACATATTTTTCAACTTTACTCAGGTAATTTAACATCTGGAATCGTGGTAAAGTTCATTTTTCTGCTGGATTTCTTGTTGATGTTTAATTTATTGTATTAGTAAATTTCCTGACCAATGAATGGCAATGACAGCATGACTATCTTTTTTTACATCTGCAGGATAATAGTAACACAATACATCCACATAATTTAGCAATCTAATGTCAGAAGGTTTGGCAGATACTTGTGAAGTCACTGGCTGTGTTCACTACCTTAGATGAATGCATACCTTCAGTTCTTCTCCTCCTGTCAGTGTCACAACTTTAAGATGGTAGTCAGCTGGCTGCCTTGATGCTGATGTTTTCGTTACCAGTCCTGAAACATCTAAACAAACTGATGTATTTGCAAGTGCTAAGTCAGGATAGTCTTTGTTATTGAGTATCGATAACTAACATATTCGCAGGAGCTGGGTCTGTACAGTCTTTATGATGTATTCACAGGAACTGGGTTGTGATAGTTGTTGGCATTGAGTATCAATAACTGATATTTTCACAGAAGCTAGGTTGGGATAGTCTTTGTGATGTATTCACAGGAGCTGTGGCACGATAGTTTGGTATTGAGTATAGATAACTGACATGTTAGCAAGAGCTGGGTCAGGATAGTCTTTGTGACATATTCACAGAAGCTGGATAAGGATAGTTTGGTATTGATCATAGATAACTGATGCATTTGCAAAAGCTGGGTCAGGACAGTCTTGTGGTGTATGTGTAGGAACTGGGTTGTGAGAGTTGTTGGTATTGAATGTAGATAACTGAGATATTTGCAGAAGATGAGTCAGTAAGTCGTTGTTATTGAGTATCAATAACTGACATTTTCACAGAAGCTAGGTTGGGATAGTCCTTTGTGATAGTTTGGTATTGAATATGGATAACCGACATGTTAGCAAGAGCTGGGTCAGGATAGCCTTTGTGACATATACATAGAAGCTGAGTCAGAGTAGTCATTGATATTTATTAGGGATGCATGTTGTACTTAAGTATTAATTTATACATTCTTTTATGCTATGATTTTTGTTTTATTATAATTTTCTTAGGATGTTTTATAAAAGGATTCATTTGTACCCAGCCAGGTATGGCAAGTGAATTTATGTTGACAGTTGAACCTCTTAACTACAAGCAGTTGAATTATTCATGACACTTTTACCTGCAATATAAGACCAAATACTGGGTCAATTCAATCACTTTGATTGAAAGAGTGTGTGTGTCTCTGATTACTTTCCAATATGGAAGAACCATTCCTCAATAGTAATCACCAATCACCTTATAGCAGTGGCTTCTGCTGAACCTTGAGAGACTCCAAAACACCGTAAAACACACACAGAAAATTTCTAACATACACAGTAATAATAGGACAAACAATTGTGCTTCTATGAAATGCTAGTAAGTTTGCCTGAATGCATGATAGGCCAAAGAAGTACCAAAAGTGACTATACATAGAGCCTAAATGAAGAAGGTACTGATCAGTTATTTGAAATTTTTTTTGTTGTTGTTATCATGTGTGTGTGACTTGTGGTTCTAATAGATACAACCTCATCATTAAACACACGTTATTGTTAGAACTGTCTTTAACAGATGTTCAAGTGAAGTCATCAAGGTTTGGGTTTTATTCATTATTTGAATAAATGTCGGAGCATTTTTGTTAGTTTTTTTCCTTTGATTTCCTAAAGCATTGTAATCTTCTTCCATATGGTTGTAAGTGGCAATGGACCTTCATTTTTTTAAACTTGTATAGTAGAATACCTTGTAAAGGATACAAAGTTTCTACTTACCATTAAATAGTTCACTGCATAAATTATGAAAAATACAAATTCTACTTATCTTTGTATATGAAAGTTAAAAATTCACAATGCAATTTTTAAAGGTGAATAGTAATTTATGCATGTCTTTTTAAATAAAAGGTTAAAGAAGAATTTAAAAAAAGACAGATTCATGACTCATAAAAAGTTA
>NW_013665726.1:1084213-1089930 GCF_000517525.1 Limulus polyphemus | reverse complement strand
TATATATATATATATATATATATATAATAGAGACAATTGGTAGCATCATTAATCTAGAAAGTAAGCAATGAACTTGTCACTGTAATTAATAACATTTCATATTTTCTTTAAAATGAATAAAGGTCAGTTACTCAATGCTACTCAAATGTGTTCTCATTGTTAAGTAACATTTTCTTATTGCAGTAAAAAGATTGTTTTATGCTATCTTTTTTATATGTATATATATTATGTTTATATTTCAAGAGGAATTAATGATGTAATGATGTGGACGTGTTTTATTTTTTCAGGTTTTCATGAATAGCACTGTGATACTATGGCATATAAACATTCTATGCATTTTCTACCATTCTATATTAATATAGTACTATACTAAGTTTATCAGTTATTCTGCATATATGCAGTTTTCATATAATACGTGGTCAAATAAATCATTAAGCTGATTTCGTTCTAGCTGCCTTTATTCCTTGTCGTTCTGTAGAGGTCAGTCCTGTTCTGCCCATGGTAGGATATGCTGTAATACTGCATGTTATGCAAGAATGTACACAGCTAGTGTCTTAAAATGGTAGTTCAGAGAGTATCTCAAGCTATGACCTCCCCTATGCCTCAAAGGTAATGACAAATCACATGACTATGGCTTGTCACCCTGGGTAAATCCAACCTTACCTGATCCATTTTAGAATAATTTCCATCCAATATTGGCAACAGTACACCATTCAAAGCAAGTTCAAACACTGTGTTTGTGCTATGTTGTAATAAAGATTGTGTTTTTTTGTATCTTAAATTTAGTCCTGTCTCTTTATCTCATTCTCCAAAAGTCATATATTTAAAGAAACACAGTATTAGTCTATTAGATATTTTATTGGATCCCCTATTAATTTGGGAACCTATGTTATTTCTCTAGGAAGAATTAGTATTACCTGAATATACCACACTGTTTTGACTAAAGCATTATTTGATGTATTTTATTATGTATGATACTTTTACATGAATTATTTAAAACTGAATAGTTTGTCATATGCTATGTAGAGCAACTCTGTTAGTGTTTTCTTTTCACTTTTACTATAATATATGCAAACCCCACCCTCCCATCCCAATGGCTAATCAGTAAGTCTGAGAGCTTCTAGTGCAAAAAATCAGGTTTTGATATCCACAGTGGGTAGAGAACATATAGATCATAGTGTAGATTTAAGTTTCAACTGTTAAAACAAGTAATGTTGACTGACTGTGATACACATTCTGGATGTTGATAATAAGCTACAGGTGGAGAATATTTTGAGATAGTTGATATTAAGTTACAGGTAGTGAATGTTTTGAGGTTAAAATGTTAACATAAGTAATGTACTGTTTCTAATGCATACTGTGGTTGTACATATTGAGTGACAGATAGTGAACGTTTTGAGATTAAACTTTTAAGATAAGTAATGTTTACAGACTGTGATCACGATGTTGTTATTGGTGTTAAGCTATAAATAGTAGATGTTTTGAGGCTAAACTGTTAAAATAAGCAGTGTTTATTCACTGCTTTATATATATACAGTAGTTATTGATAAATTATGACTAGTGAATGCTTTAAATTTGAACTGTAACTACAGTGTTTCCTGACTGTTAGACACAGTGATTGTTGACGTTAAATCATAATTTATATGCTGACTGTTGATGTACTATGATACTCTAGTAAATGGAACAACATTAGGAGAAAAGATAGAACATAAGCCTTCACTTTCAAACCCTGATGCAACCAGGCTGAAGTTGTCACGCTTGGATCCTGAAACCAAATATAGACTTACCATTCAAGCAACAACTCAAATTGGAATGGGGGAAGCATATTATATTGAAGAAACTACAGGAACTGGAGTCCCAGAAGGTATGAACACTAAGCTGATGGTAATGATTTGAATGCAGAATATGTTTTTCCTATACATTATATTTTTATAATCTTCCAGTCACTATAAAGGAAATAGGGGAATTTTTTTATTATGCTATATATTCATCACTTTTTGACTTTACAGTTTCTTAATACAGAGCTTCATAAACCATCATTGTCAGGTTTTATGTATGGGCCAGATTTTTTACAGTAGATGTTTGTGATTTGTTGCTAATAAATTTCAGCAGTAAACAAACAGCACACAGTCCTCGTGTTTTAAAAATAATATATTAAAACCAGTCAAATATATATACAGATATTTGTTACACTGTTGGTTATCACAGTTGTATCCAGAGCTTTGTATAATTGTCTCTTTTTCATCAAATTCTACACAGACTAGTTCAGTTACTTTAGAACACAATTTGACAAGACAAATTATTCTTCCTACTCTGTTATTACAATACAGTTTGTGATAATTTCATTTTACAAATCACCACAATATGCTTTTTATGGCTAAACTAACAATCACACAGTCTAGATCTATCTGTATATATAACTAGCTCAAACTACAATTTGGGATGCATATTTATAGCCAGATAGAGGCCTAGAATGTTCCACACACTATGAGATATTATGATGCAATAATACTCTATCAAAACAATGAGAAAAACTCAAAAGGTTCTAGTAACATGATGCAATAATACAACAATCATCAATTCACAAACATAAACAAACCTGAGATAAACTATTGCTTCTAAAAATATTTCAATTTAACACCCATGCTATGCTTAAACCATCTAAATTGTAACACTTGCATTAAACTTACAGTCATATATATCTAACAATCATATTTTACACTTTGCATAGGTTCAGCAACTAGAGCTTTCTGTATGCAAATGATAACATTTTTTACCATAATCTTTTTTACCAACTTGCATGATGCATTCATACACACACATATATATATATGTAACACCTTGCAGTGTAATATACTCAATGCTTGATTAGGTAGAGCAGCAACAAGTAATTTATTTTGTTAGAAATTAAATATTTGTTTTTATCTACTGTATGCATTCATTGTAAGTGATTTTTTTTATGAAAAATGTTTTGTTTTTTAGAAAGTCTTAAACAATTTATTGATCACTTGTAGCACTCATGTGACACTTTATTTACTTATTCAAATAACAAATATGTAAGTACTGTAGTTGGAGCTTTTTCGTTCTGAAAATAATTTGAAATAACCTCAGTATCAGTGTATTATTATTGATTTTAGTTTAAGGTAACACTTTACACAGAAGCGGTTTTAACAGCTCAAACTACTTGGTGCAGTTTTCTTAGGGGGCCCATATGTATTGACCAGCTATAGGTACAGAAATGTGTAAATTCTTTTCCATTACTTATGGGGCCTGCAAGATGAGAGGCCCGTTGGTGTGTTGCCCCAATTGCACCAATATTAAATATGCCACTGACTTTATATTAACCACTTGATTTTCAAAAGGGACAAAATAAAACCTAAGCCTTACACTGTAAGTGTCTAATTACTGTGCATGTACTAGTTTTGCAACTCTGGTCCAACATGCAAAGGAAATTAATTGTACAATGATCAACGTTTTGTTTTTATTTCATGCTCCAATGGGATCCTAGTTTTTATGTGGAATCTAATAAAAGAGAAATAAAACAGTAACTAAATATTGTTGTAGTTTTCATTGCACAATATCCCATATTCCACATTTATTTTGATTGAAGTGTTTAACAAAGTTTAAATGTAATACTAATATTTTATGAAAATGTGTCTATAGTCACTTTATTTATTGCAAACACGTGTCAATGGCAGGAATTATGATGAAAAACTAAAGGAAAATGCAATATATAAAGTAGTGTTTGTACTTGAAATACATACAAGATTTTTTAAAACTGTAACTACTGTTTTGCATTTATTGTTTTGAAGATAATCCAGGATATGCTTATTTTTAGCACACAGAACCCAACATTTTAGACACAATTGTGCCTTTGACACTTTGGGTGCTTATTTTTTTATTAAAAGGGTGAATGGAAGATAATTTGGGAGATTTAATGTTTCACATCTTCTTAAGGTATATGTAATAAAATACAGTTATGTACATTACTGAGTTTCTAGTTAGCCACTGCATAAGGGCTCATAGAATGGCTCCGAGTTTTTCAATTTAGCTCATAGCTTCATCATCTCTTGACCAATTTGAGATTTAATTACAGTTTTAGACTCAGGAGGTCAAAGTCTTTTGACTGATTATTTGACCACACCCAAGGTCTCATATGTTAATTTACTCTAATCCTGCCTAAAAGAAGTTCCATTTGAGGGAAGGGTGGTAGAGATCCTGATGATGAATAAAATTGAATTGGGTATATGCACACCCTATGCTTGGTATTCCTGGTGCACAAAAATATAGCTAATAAAAAGGAAAAAGGGTCTCTTAGATTAATTTATTCTGATCCTACCTAAAAGAATATCAAATGCCACGGCTATTGAGGATTCCCTCCTGTATTAATAATTGAAGTGAATATGTCATTCCTATAATGAGTGAAAGGTAATTTTTTCAAAAATATTTCTATTTGGAATATGCTAAAATACCTTTGTTTAGTTTCTCATAACCACTATTTAGTTTTTGAGTTTCCCAAAACTTTTTTTTTCTTTTACTGAATAGTCCCAGATGTTCCACATTTTATTTGGTCTCGACTTTTTGATGATGATTCTACCATTGTACTTAAAGTAACGTGGTTGCCTGCTCTCGAAGGTCATCCTGGTAGTTATTTTTATGTTCAATACAGATCAAAAGGTAGGTAAAGATGATGTATTGTCTTGTTTCTAATATCAGTTTGAAATTATAGATTCATGAGAATTATGATGGACTGCTTAAAAGATGCTTTTGGAGTTGTCTGCTCTGTTTATGTAAATATGCATTAAGTGAAAGATAACTATATAAGATATAAATGTTGAATAAGAATATATATATAATTATGCATTATTAGATTTGGCATTTTTAAAACACTAATAAATTTCAGTTTGGTATATTGAGCAGTTTAATTTAGGAGATTATTCAGTTTCTAAGTTTGTTCATAAATACATTTATGTATATAAATGAATTTTTTTACAGATCTCATTATAAACTTTTGTTACGTCTGTGTTCGTTTGTTAATTTTCCGTAGAAATTCTTTCCGAGAAACTTCTGCAATACAAGTCCTTTCTTAAATAAAACTAGTTTATTCTTTCTCAATTCAACTTTGCAATACACTTAATTTCCACAGTCACTTTAACTTAAACACATGCTATAATTCACAATGATTCACACACTTTACTTACAGTGTCTACCGCCCGTTTGACTTGATTATCCATGTCTATATCTTCAATCTCTCTATCTGCAACTATTCTTGCTGTCACTTTATTTGTTGGCTTATATATTTTAAAAGTGCACATCTAGATTGCACTCGCCTCTTCATGAATCTTCTAGATACTCATCACGTGTTACCAGAATCACGTGACTTCCGCTGTCTTAACATTTTTTATATAAGTAACTTCACATCTCACAAAATAGTTGTTCTTCACTTTTATAGTGAACTAGACCACCATGACTCGTTGGGTCAACCAATATTCAGAGGTTATGAAGAATTCAAGCTAATTTCAATATTGCACCAAGATGAAGGCTTATTTTGAGATAATTTAATTAAATATTTCAATCCATTCATGTTATTCATAATTCAAGAAAAGTTATTTGATTGTTGATTGGGAGTAGAAGGAAAGACCATTTCATATTTCAAAAAAGTGACGTAAGAAGTTTCGTAAAGAGCACAAATGGTAGTGTGAATGATTTTTTGACTG
>NW_013665726.1:1050610-1083243 GCF_000517525.1 Limulus polyphemus | reverse complement strand
CTCACTTAGGCTTGCCATGGTCTTTGTTATCTTAGGATTACCTGTCATTCACCTTACTGGTATTCTGTCATCAATTTCACTTTATTGTTTTTCTTCCTATTGACTTGGTTTGTGTGTGGAATTCTTGAGCCGGAGTCCACACAAACTTATCCCAATATTGTACATACTTATTGTTTAGTTAAGTATTTCTTTTAGGGCTTAGTGATATTCTTTTTAAATGTTTATTTTCAGTTTACCGGTAGTTCTACATCTGTGTTAATTAGGTTAAGTATCTTGTTCAATTAGGCTTAATAAGGGTCTGTTAGTTTTGGTTTCTCCATGATTCTTTTTACGAGTTTATCGATATTTAAATTTTAAGTTATTTATCTCTTCTTTAACACAGAACATTATATCCATATATTTATTTCACAACACAATTTCTTACCATTAATTTTGTTTAATTTATACTTTATACTTCTTGCCTTTAATTTCATTTAACTTATAATTTCTACTTCTTACAATTAACTTTGTTTGTGAGGGCCCCAATATTGCTCATCTTCCTCCTATAACAGCGGAACCCATTTTCAGGCGACCTAGATTTTGGAGTGCATTCCAAGCCACTACTGCAGAATGTGCCAGGCCTATCTAAGTTTTTTTCGACATGTTTCTTCCCCTTACTCCACTTCTTTGTCTGTTATTTTTTCCTTTCTCCTTTATCCCTTGGGTTTAGATTATGATTTGATTGGCCTTTTCTTCCTTGTATTCTTCTTCCCATCTTCTCTCCTATCATGTACTTCCCTTTTTCCCGGTATGTCTACCCTGCCGTCAGTTGGAGGTACTTTGTCTGTCGAACACTGGGACTACATCTCATATGTTCATCTCCCATTCTCTGCTTTGGGTAGCTGTTAGGCTGCCATCATTTACCTGTTGCCATCTTTCAATCTTTCATGAGACTGTGACTGGGGAAGTTACCTTGCCTTTTCTTATATATATACCTCTTATTCTTCAGGGGTATGTCCTTCTTTTTCTTACTGGAACCTGCTCTGTGGCAAGTGGTGCTTGACCAAGTATTCTTTAAACTTAAAAATTCACACTGTTTAGCCATCTCAACTGGCATATGTTCCATGGCCATGCAGTGCACACTGTTGAGATGGGATGTTCCACAAGATTGCTTATAGGTTATCCTTGTAATGTAATTGTTTCATAAATATGCCCATCCCAGACCATATTACCCATGGACTACATGGATAAAGCAGAAGGGGATAGCTGCCCATCGTTGCCATGTCTTGAATAAATTGGTATGGTCTGCTTTTAAAAATAGGATTTCGTGGTCACCCGTTACACTGTCTCGGGTGATGTTCCTCCGGATTCACTAATGCATTCTCACTCCCCTTTCTTGTAGTGGAGAATGGGAGTCCTTACCATTTTCCTCCTGAATAGTTTAATGAAATAAAATATCAATATAGAAATATCATTCAGTGCAGAGTAGAGCGGTGGTGTTCTGCTGGTGTAGATGATGTGATATCCTCCACTATAATGCATACAAAAACCAAAGGAGTGAGACATCAAATTGCAGTTCACCCCTTTGATTGGGATCCCTCGTCCTATCCTCATGTGGATGTTGGTTCCAGTGACTGGGTTTTGGAGTTAGAGTAGAACCAATCAACATAAGTCTTTGCACATGTCTATCTTCCTTCCTCAATTATACTCCATCTGTGTTGTGGGTCACAGTAGAAGTAGTTGGGATTGTTATAGTTCTTTTCCTTCTACTTTCCCTTCGTGTATCTTAGTCCAAGGATGTTATTGCACCTGGGCTGGTTCCAATCAGTTTCACTGTTGAGGGAGTTGATTTCTTTATGGTAGACATATTTTCAATACTGGATGTCGGGTTTCTGGATCGATATATTATTTTGTATTCTTAACATGTGCTCTGTTCCAAAGTCAGGGGTTTGAGATCCTCTCTGGTCTCTTGAACTTGAGGTGAAGACAGTATGATTTTCATTCTATCCCCATGTAGATGTTTGTTTCCAGTGGTATGGGTTTTGGATTCAGTTGACTTGCTGAGTGTGCTCCTCTGTTTTTCCACCCATCTATACCACACCCTTGTCCGATGGACGAAGAGTATACCTGGTTCAGACATGGTCTGGTCTCCTACATCAGATCGTCGGATCTGACTCTCTAGTCTCAAGGTTTGTCCTTAGGACACTTTCGAAGGAAGCTTCTTTTCTTCACTCGCACAGGCCCCTCCACTTATTCAATGTGGGATTCTAGCTATTTATGTGAGAGGAGTTAATGTATCCCATCAAAAGTTATAATTTTTCCTATATTGAAAATATATTTCCAATAGGTTCTTACCTCCTATCACACTTCCCACCCATCCTCTTCACTGAAAACCAGTGCTTCCACTTTCTGCCCAAACTTGAAGTGATAGGGAGTTGCATCCATAATGAGAGCATGTTGCACTTTCATTGGTGGAGGGTTGTCGCATGATGATTTGCAAGAGAGACACATTTGAATGAGTCATTTTCAATTCGAGGGGAGGCAGAAGGCTTGTGGTATGTGTGAAAAACAAATGCATATAGAGGGCAGCACTGAATGAGAATAGCTATTTATGTGACAGGAGGTAAGTACCTATCAGAAATATATTTTCAGTATAGGAAAATTATAACTTCCATCCATAAAGATTAAGCAATTAGAATTTTGTCATGAAAACAAAGTTAGGATCTTGGATTTCACATTGGTATTTTAACAAAACTAGTGGTTCTTTTCATTTAGTGTTTTCTTCTTTTTCTTTACTTCCTGTTGTTAGTGGGCCTACATTCTCTGCTTTGCTGGTTATCCATGAAATACCACAGTAGAATTTAGTACCTTAAAATATTTCCTAATAGCTGAAAGTGATGATTTTATTACTTAAGTGCAGCTGCTTGATTAATTTTAATATAGTTTGATCAGTTGTTTAAAAAAAACTCAAATTTACCTGAATATTATAATGGATAATGAAATTATCTTTTTCACGGTTGCAAATATAATGAAATATCCCAACAGGGCTGAAATATAATGAATTTCCGATAACAAGAATGCAGTAAAAACATTTCAAGCAAACTATATTGAAACCTTTCTATAGTATCAATAGGATCTGCAAAGTCTCATATAAAATGTTGGTTGTTTATGAAACCTTTCATATTATAACCTCTGTAACTTAAAAACAAAATAAAATTTAAACTTGTCCTTGTTGCGAATTACCTTATTCACTGTTGTAGTTACTAAAATAGTTCTTTGTTATATAGGTGAATCCTTGTGGAAAAACACTACTGCTGAACTAGAGACTGATTATACTGTAGTCATGGGTCTAGAAAGAAATACTCTCTATGAGATGAGAGTAGTATCTGTTGATGGTCCATTTGAAACTCCAAGTCTTATTGTTGAGGTAGAAACAGAAAGTTATGGTAAGCGGTTTCTTACCGTAAAGATAAAAATCAAATCTTACTTACTGTAAATTCTAATAAAAGGTTAGATTTGTAGAATGTCTCTTAAGGTTTATTACTTGGTTCAAAGAGCTTATAAAAACAGTTATAGTAATTTGAATTTCATTGTTTTTTGACTTTGTAATGTAATTATAAATAATAATTTTAAAAAATAGTTTAAGTATCAGAATTTTCTGTCAAGTGATTCTTTGTTCTTATAATCTGTAAAATAATCAAATAAGCCCTACTTATAGTGCTACAGTTGTTTGATATGCATTTCAGTTTTGATTATTAATAATTATAAAATGGAAAAGTAGAATTGTTAAGATCAAATAGTATTTCATTGAAATAAATAAAAAAATAAAATTGAATTTTTGGACACCAACTCAGGCCATTTTGTTCGGATAGGGTACTGTTGTGTACTAAAAAAAAATAATTTTAACTTATGAAAATCAGATGAGCATAAAATCATTTTAGAATGTCCAACAATTCTAACTATAAGAGAATCTCATAACTTAAGTGTTAACAGTAAAAAAAAGTGGAATTTACTACTGAAAAAGTAAAAAACACCAAAATTAACTCATTTACCATAATGCCAAATACACAGTTTTGAGTCTTTGAACTAGTATTTAACTGAAAAACATATTAATTCATGATGTAGCAAAATATCTTAGCAACAGAAGGGGAGGAGAGTTTGAAATAAGGGGGATCAAAGGTCAAGAAATTGATGCAGGCATAATGAGATAAAACAATATAGTATTATGAATATATTTTATGAGGTGGATTTGGATTAATTAAGAAGTGTTTTCATGTATATAGCTTTGTTTTATTCATGTTATATATTCTACAATGTATGAAATGAAAGTAATTTAATCTGGGGATAAACTTGGAGTCATAAAGATCACTCTGAATAATTACCTTGTTAGTGTGCTTCTCTTGGTCTGTTAGTTTTATTTATTTATATACTGGTCAATTATTTTATGTATGTTTTATATCAATCAGTTATTTAGTTTATATTTTTAGGGGTGATAATAATAATAATATTATACCTTTGGCATAAACAAGGTCAGTAGGAAGATTTGTTTGAAGGTATTCATAATTATAAAAAACATTAAAAAACAAAAACATGTGACAAGTTATTCTCAGAATACAAACTTGAGACATTATGCTCTAGGTATTACCTGAATAACCATTGAAGGACACTACTAACTAAATCCTTACACAAGGTTGTACTTAAGTAACAGGATACACCTATTGTTGAAAATAATAAAGGAACAAAAGTAACTTGAAACAAGATCAACTTAATAAGTTTTTTTTACCTTGTTTTATGCATGTGTTTTGGTCAAAAGTGTATTAGGAGCTTAAAGAATGGTAGCAAAAATTAATGAGTGCAGGGAAAATCAAGACATACAAACCAACCCGAGCCGAGTTAAGGTACGGTTTTCTATTATGCAGTTTGACTGAATCCTTAGTCCGGTATACACACACACTGTGTTTATGTTAAGTATTTTAAGAAAGATTATTCATATTTAATCAAGTCCCTTAGGGATTTTCAAGATTTAGAAGAGTGTATAATAATAGTATTTCAACCACACCATATTCATTGCTAATGACATATTTTGGTCAATCCAGAGCTCTTCAGGCCAGCTGGGATACAACAAACACAGTACTGGTCGGAACACTATTTATATAGACCATTTGTTCCAACAGCAATTATTAGCGTGTGAATGTCATTTACAAGTTGGTGAAGCATGATTGTAATTAAATGTACTTGTCATAAGACATTATGTTAGGCCTATTATTTTCTTAATACTACATTCTTAATCTAGTCCCACAGGGATTTTCAAGAATTAGAAGAGTGTATAACAATAGTGTTTCAACCACACTATGTCTGTCATATCCATTGCCAATGATATGTTTCACCCAATTCAGAGCTCTTCATTTTGTTTTGGTCTATATTTTATTTAGCATAGTCTTAGTTAGTAATAGTTTTAATTTTACTCCATAATTGATATTTTGTTCTAACTTTCTGTTTAGTGGACTTACCCAGTGAAACTTTAAAGTTAATTCAGTTCACTGAATGTACCACATAGATAAAATAAAATGTATTTTTTTGTACTTGTACAAGCAATTATTACTAACGTCTGATCAACTAAAGAAAGCTACCTATGTAGACTGGAACTAAGCCTCTAAAACTAGTAATGTGAAGTGAATTAATATCTTGTTAATAGTGCCATAACTTGGCAACAGCACTTAAGAAATATATATTATAATGTCCTTATTCTTAATTGAAAAAAAACATGTAATGTACATTTAATGATTTTTTCAAAGTTAGAAAAACATAGGTGTCTTTTCTTTAATTGGCTGTTAAAAAAACAACGTTTTTTTGTGACAAATTGACCATATAACACAATTACACTGAATCATTGTAAAGTTTCCATCACTTGTTATATTTTTTACTATTCTCAGTTTATTACATACACATGGGGGTAAAAAAAAAAGTCAGATTATAGCTTTGTGCATGTTGTATATATATATATGTATCTTAAGTATTCAGTGAAGTAAGTACTCAACTGTTTTCACTGTAATATGTGCTGCTATGTAAATTTGTTTATTGAATCTTTATTAACTCTTTTCTTGATTATACAGGGGTACCTTCAGCTCAGGTAATTGACAGTGCAGGAACAGCACCATGGCTCATAGCCTTAATGTGTGCCATTGCCCTGGCTCTTCTTATTATAATCATAATCTGTCTCATTAAACGAAATGCCGGAGGAAAATATCCAGTCTACAAGAAGGAGGCGACTTTAGGTTCTGGACTGGATTACCCTGATGGTGGTGGTTTCCATGAATATAACAAACCGTAAGTAAACTTTTAGTAATTTCAAGGAAATCTTTATTTCAGCAATCAAATGAATATACCTTTCTTTTAGACTGGAACAGTGCATGTTTTGTAGACACCACCATTAATGTTTGTAGCTTATAGATTTTTGCAGCATATGATGAAACAATAACAGTAAGTACAAGTATTCCATATGAGCTGTGTCATGCAGCCAAAGGTTTACTTCTTTGTTTACGATATTACTTCTGTTTTTGTTTGAAGGCTTATTGCTTTAGCTCTGTAGTGTGTATAAAACTTTAGCTTTTTAATTCTGTCATGTGACTGAAAAATATAGACAGATAATTCATAGAGATGATATTTTTGTACTGTTACGAGTTCCTAGAAAAATAAAGATGAATTTAGTTCAAATTGCTTAAACCTTTTTCCTCATACTACACTGAATTTTGAACTGTTCTGATTTTATGTATTTTTGAAAAATATTTCAGTTCCAGTAACCATCATCCCTTAAAGGGCAGCAGAACCTCTCTTAACAGTAGCCTGGCAGGTCCAGGCAGTGACACTGACAGTATGGCAGAATATGGAGGAGAAGGAGACACAGGAAAGTTTACTGAAGATGGATCCTTTATTGGTCAGTATGGTCGAACTAAAAATGCAGAAGAAGAATCTAGGTTATCAACAGCAGCCACTCCACTCGTTTGAAGCTCTGCAAGTTGTTTTACACATTTCAGTCCCTTTTTTTATTCTGGAAAATTAGACATGTGTGCAAACTGTATGAACTAGAGACTGGTATTTTTCAATGCCTACAAATGATATAATAATTTCTAGTTCATAACTGTTCTAAATCGTAAGTTTCAAACATCAACAGTGTGGTTGTTTTTTAAATTTTTGATACTAAAGAAACTCCAGTGTGTATTCCACATTATAGATTTTCTTACAGTATGCTAATATATTTTGTTGTTTTGTAAGTGAGCTTGTGAGTACATTGTTATTCTGTTATAAACCCAGTACATAGAATTTACATATTGTTCATTAGTGTTAAATTGTTACGAGTAAAATAAATTCTAATAACATTTTGTGAATAACTGTTGAAATATAAATTCTCTTCCAAATCATGGATTATTTCTACTTCTAGTATGTTTCACATTTTATAAAAAGGAGTTTTTGATAAATTTGAACTGTGTGTTTAGTGCTGATGGATGCTGAAAGTTGTGTTAAACTTAGAAAAATTTATTATTTTTGGAATTTTTGTCTGTCATGGGCTTTTTTCTATTAATATTTTGAACTAGCTTAACAGAATCTCTAATTCTTCAATCTGAAATAATATTCTTTGTTTTACAAATTCTTTTACAATTAATCTTGTGTTTAGCTGTTACTAAAATTATTTTTGTAAATACTTTATAGTATTTTATTAATATAAAAACTGAACAAATACTGCCAGTAGATGATGGAGCAAGTGATGTTCCAATATTTTTTTAAACTAATATATAATTTACACTAGATTTTCCACAAAATTTCAGATAAAATTAATTTGAATGCTTATTATTAATTCCATAATCTATTTAGGAGTGGAATCTTTTGTTATTTTTACAGAAGATGGTTGTCAACTTTTAACTATATTACATTGTGTTAATTTCTCACAACTACCCAATTGCTTTATTAATCACATTTGTCACCTATCATAATAGTGAAATGTAATATTTATCAGATGTGTAGCTTTCAAAAAAAAAAGGGTTACACATGCTTTTCTTTTGAAGATGTGTTCAAGTTCATCATGGTAATTTTTAAAACAAAAATGTAATAAAAGAACACAATTCAACCATCTAATTTCCCTGTGGTATTCTAAATGCAGACTTTTGCTGTTTGGTAAAGGGCCCTTAAGGCCCTCTGCTCTGGATGAATACACACGATTAATGCCTCAAGTTCTGATAAATGTAAATAAGAGATAATTCACTTAAAATAAAGTTATATATGACTTATTAAAAGCATGAGTACAAGCCATGTTAGTTACTTAACACTAAATAGATTTAGCTTTACCTGATGTTTTCATACCTGTGTACTAAAAAAGTACATAAGATAATGCATCACATGAACTATCTTTCTAGATTTAGTACCTGAGCTTTTAGACAGTTTATAATATATAACACATAAATAAAACATTTTCAGATACTTTCAGCTATTATTAATAATGTCAAGTAAAAAGCTTGTGTAGTATTGTTGCTTTTGTTTGTGTAGGTGCTGCTCTCTATGTCATAAATTTGTTTTTTGTATTAACATCATCCTCATTATTCATTATTAAATTATGAATTTTATTTCTTTGCAGTAAAATTCTTCCTAAATTATAGCTTAACAATTAAATTTCAGCATTAAAATTATATGGTTATTTGCATTCAAAATTACACCAACCAAGTACTTAAATGACAACAATGTTAGAAAGTCAAATCTTTTGCATAATCTAGCTGGTATCCTGTGTAAGAGGATACTTGCATGTACAATTATTTTTAGGGAAAATAGGGGCAGAATGTCTTATATCTGTATTTGGAAACCGATTCAATTAAAATTTACTTTATTTTGAATTTCATAATAAATGGTTGAAAGAAACTTTAAAATAGTATTATATCTATGTATATCTCAAGTCTGGCTGGACCAGATAGTTTTGTAATATTTCATTCTTTTTTGATATCATCATTAATATGTGTATCCACCATATTTGTAGTTTTTACAATAGCATTTCACCAATTTGTTGGCAATGCTTGGTTTATGCTACGATACATTTCCATTAAAACAATTTGTTTTAATTGTCTGAAAGTAATATAATGTATTAATTACTGTTAGTGGATAAGCAAGAACTTGTGAATTAATGATGATAAAAAATGTATTCATTATAAAGAGCTTAGAATTTATTATGATAAACGTGTATTGTCCAAAAGTTAATTTGAAGCTAAACCTTGGAAAACTTTGTTAGTGAACAATAAAGTGTTAAGTCACGCCAGTCAATTATTTTGATAATCAAAATGTTTTTCATTATGAACTTTTGTTACCGGTCTCTTTGTAATACAATTATATTGAGTGCTTCTATGTCTAAAGCCCTTTTTACATATAATAAAGTTAAATATACAAACATTTCTTAGTATAAAACATACGATTAATTTGTTGAATTCAATAGTAAAAATTTTGCAGTGTTTCAACTATTGCAAACCTGGCTATCACCAGATGAGATAGGGAGATATTGATTAATATTCCTTTCTAGAGTATGTGAAGATCAGAAGTTTTATTACAAGGTTCTATGACAAATACTAAGAATTAGGAGCAGGTAACGGTGCTAATAATGCCCATTTTTTACTAACCATTTGTATGTTGTTGAAAACAAATCAAATTTCACCTTTTCAAAGAAATCTGGATTTAAAGATATTTAAAAAGAAAAAATCATAATATTAATCTATTTCTTATATGAAAAAATAGTGCAATCAACATTCATACTATTTGTATACTGATTCTTAGGATTGTTTAAAAGTATAATAAATGGATTACTACCTGCAATCACTCCACATAAGAATTTACCAAAAGCTAGAATCTTTTAACTAATGCATAAGCCCAGAATTAACTACAACACTGGTGCTTAGCAATTTTAAAAACAAATGATTACATTTCTGGTCTGTAAATACATTTCTGATACGTCTTAAAAAGCACTTTCCTCTATCCTTGGAACAAAGTTTACGAGTAAAAACAGTTTAGAAGTTATGTAGGAAAGTCAGGGAAGCATCTTAGTTTGGAAATTTTTCTGGATTTAAACACGTTATTGTTGGTTTGGGGACCATTTAATTTGTATAAATTATTTTCATATAAATGTTTAAAAGTTTTCAAACTGCAAGTTTTTAATTTTTGAAGAATATATATATGTATCTAACCTTGTTACAATGTAAAATAATATTAAAAAGCAGAGTTTATTTTATAAATCTAAGTAAATATTTGGTTGTTATAGCCATTCATTTTCAATAGAACATTTCAGTCAATTGCTCAATACAGCATCAAAATTTCAGATTTTTTAAACTCATTTAAGTTACGAGTATGATGTACAGTAATATTCTTGATATTTCATTCAGTATAGGCACTCAAGTACGGTAGACAGATTTTATAAACTATTTTCAAGTATATAATGTTGTAGTCACAAATGTCCATGATTCATTGCTTCTATGATTATTTTAAGTTCCCCTTTTAAGTTGGTGCCTTGGAAGCTTACCAACATCATTATTTCTGTAAATTTGTTGTTGTTTTTTCAAGGTAATTCTAGTTTAAAATTACTAAATAGATGGTTAAAAGCTACATTATTATTATAACAAGAGGCTTATTAGTTGATATTATTTGTGAATGTTAACATACGTGCACACAACTAAACGATAAAATCAAGGTGCTTAATAACTGTTGCCAATGTAATTTATCTGCCAAACCACTGAGGTAAATTAAATGTACCTGTCTAAAGCACTGTGTACTAGAAAAACCTTCCATACACATGCCTTTCAAACTTTGTACACATCTGAGTCTGAAATATAGACCTTCTGTACTCAAAATAAAAAAAAACCTGGAACTCTATTTCAAATCAATATGTACAATGTATGGAACTAAAAAACAGGCAAAATTATTTAAAACTTCCAGATATTTCATTAGAATAATTCAAAACTAATCAAACATTGACTGAAAATCTCTTACTCTTCTAATGTATTTCTTTAATGTTTGTAAAATTTTAGCTTAAAAAAAATGGGTTCAGGCTGATGTAAACCTATAATTGTTATGAGTTGCCATTATAAACACCTGTATTATAAAATCTAAATGAAAATCTATATATATAATAAAGTTTTTGGCAGTGTAAAATGTCTGATATTGTTCTCATTCCATGTTAGTAATGTCCTATTTTGATAAGGAAATATCTGATACACAGATAACGAGATCCTGCAGAAAAGATATAACTGACAAGAATGGATGTAAATGGGATGATCAATGAGAAAGAAAATTTAAAATGTTATATATATATATATATAACGCATGAGAAACCAAAATACATAATATTTTAAGACCTTGCACCATGAAAAACTCTGCCATTATATGGCCACGCCCTTTTTTATTATTGATTTGTCAACTGACTACTTTTACACTTTCTATTGTAGTTAATATGCATCGTAGGTACAGTGCAGGAGGATAACAAAGATGACAAATATGGCATGTTTCTTTTTCATTTTTTGTGTTCATCACATACTCTGCCAGTTACCATTTTTAGTAAAATATCCTACTTTTTCATGGCCACGGGTCTTAAGATATGAAATAAAAACTAGGATACAGACATTAACTGAAACTGAATAAAAATGCCTAGCTTGATAAAGACAATGTACTGGAAAACAATTGATAAATGAAAAATCAATTTGAAGAATGCCGATTGATCTGATAAAAAGAACACCACGGATGAAGAACATACTTAATTCACACCTGAGGCTTCTTAGTTGGAGAATAAAACTAAAATTGAACTAGTACAAAAGTGGCAAAACTTATCCATACTTTTTAATAGAATGTCTTTATTCATAAAATTTCCTAGTCCAGTTGCAGTATGTACAGAGTCTTGAACTATACTAATACTGCCTTAATGTTTTGTCGCTGACATGTGGAATAATTTGTTGAGCGAGCCTCGTAGGTTGTCTTTTGAGTTATTACATGTGAGGATAAGTAATTCTAAACTGGTTTGACTTTTCTCTTAATGTACTCTATCCTACCAAAAGTCATGGGACATGGGTAGTTATGAATAAAAATGCCTTTATTCCAAGTAATTAATAGCGTGTTGGCCCGCCTTTTGCCTTAATGACTGCTTCAATGCATTGTGGAAGACTGTCTACAAATTTCTGGTGGAAAACTGGTGGTATTGTTCTCTACTCCTCCTTTGAAGAATTAGTAAGCTCTACTACTGAAGAGGGCCGTCTTGGCCTTGCCTTAATTCTGTGTTCCATTTCATCCCAAAGATGTTCTATCAGGTTGAGGTTAGAGCTTTATGCTGGGCACTGCAATGTTCCAATGTTATTCTCTTCAAACCACGTGTTCACAATCCTTGCTTTGTGACATGGAGCGTTATCATGTTGGAAGGTGTAATGACCAGTACCATAAAATTGCCACAGTGTAGGACTCACAGAATTGTTCAAAACATCAATGTAGGACTCAGCATTCATGGATCCATGCACTGTGACCAGTGGACCTAGTCTATACACGAGTAGCACCCCCAGATCATAATACTGCCACCTCCAAACTTCACTGTTGGGACAACACGCTTGGGTAATAAGTGTTCTCCAGGCATCCTCCATACCCAACACGTCCATCAGACTGGAAAAGTATGTAGCATGACTTTTCGCTCCACAGGACCAATTTCCATTAATCCATAGTCCAGGTTTGGTGTGCCTTGCCCCATGCCAATCCACGGTGTGCATATGTTTTTGTTATCAATGGCTTGTGGGCTGTAGCTCTTTCGTGAAAATTCATGGCATGCAGCTCTCGACTTCTCATGGAAACACTTATAGGATTGCCTGTGGCTGCTCGCATTTCCAAACAGATTCTCTAGGGTCTGATGGCGAGATGAGGTAACCAGCCTTCACAAGGCTCGTCAGCTCCTGTCAGTCAGTATTTTACGTCTACCTGGTCATTTCTTGGGCTCATTGTTACCTGTGGGCTTCCATTTCTTCAGCACATTGCCAACTGTCAACCTGGGAATGTTTACTTTTGAGCAATAGCACGTACAGACATTTCCCCCAAATGACATCCAACTATCCTTCTCCTCTGAAACTCTGTTAGCTCTTTCCATGTACTCATTGTTCAGCATATAAGTTCGAAATTACTTCCAAGCTAACCGCTGATCACCTTTATAGGCTAAACTAATTCTATTATTGTGAAATTTAATTAACTAATTTGCTTGTTGGTTTTTTATGTATCCAGGAAGTGATACCATGTACTCATTGTTCAGCATATAAGTTCGAAATTACTTCCGAGCTAACCGCTGATCACCTTTATAGGCTAAACTATTACTATTATTGTGAAATTTAATTAACTAATTTGCTTGTTGGTTTTTTACGTATCCAGGAAGTCATACCATTTGTACAGCTTAACAAATCACAAACAATTGTCCTTAATACTTACTCTCTCCACACCACCCTCTGATAACTGCATACATAGACTCACAATAAGAGATGCAGACCAGCAATACCGATGTGACAGTAGCAGTAAGTTAGACTGGCATCCACCATAGAAGCTACAATCACGGGATACTTGATCGTAACAGATGTTTAAGTTTCCATGCTACTTACAAGAACAAATTCTTAAAAATGTATTCCTCAAAAACTAACATTCACAATAAAATAGTTAAACCTACCACAGTAACACACAGCACAATGGGGCCCGGCTATAACGTGGTTCGCTACAGCACAAAACACAGTATAATGCGGGTTTTTCTCAGACCCTAAAATTTTCATTTAAATTTATCCTTTCAGAACATACTTCCAGTCTTTTTTCATGATGTGTTGAATATTGTTGAAGTATAAATGATCCACAAATGACAAACTTCTGCCAGATAATACTCATTTCCACCCAATGAACAATTTAATATAATGAAGCTTTATTGTCAAACTTTCTCATTTCAGGTCACATATTATTTGAAAATATGAATTTAAATAAATGTGATATTTAATAGTCAAAAAACTATTCTGTATTAACTGCTGGATTTTCCATTACACTTCCATTGTTATCTTAATAATAAAACACCTAGTTGGATTTAGAAACAGCCAATGAGAAGGCAGTCTCATGACTAATTAAGGGGACTTAGTCAATAAAATTGGCTTGGCACTTTTGAAAGGACATCGTTATAATGCAGTTTCACCTACAACATGGTCTCACGATATGGATCCTGTGGACTGCATTATAGCAGGTCCCCAATGTACACTCAATAAACTTACAAAATGGAAGTAATATCAATGTACTTAAAAACCTTGTACTGGTTGAAAGTTAAGAGATTCTAAAATATACTGTCCTAGAATCTAGAAAATTAAAATACCCAAAGTTTCCTGAAATGATTTACTTTTTAGTTCACATAGTTAAAATGTAGTCACTTTCTCTAGAAACATTGATTTTCCTATACCTTAAGTATTTATATCACTCCTTAGAATTTTAAAAGGATCAAAAGTTTTATGTCTTGTTAGACCACTCTAGATGATCATCCAGAACCTTATAATACTGATCTACTTTATTTTTCAACATTTGTAAAAGAATAAAATCAAAGAGATATGTTGTCTAACTTTCATTCTAAACTAGTGATAATAATTGAGAACCCAAATTTTTTAGGAAATGCCATCTCTTCAAATGTTTAAAGAACTGAACTAAAAAGTTTATGCAGTCTTATACCGACAGTGTGAAACATTAAACCTAACAACATGGTGAAGAGATGACCCCATTACCTAGAAACTCTCTCACAGGAAAAACTTAAGACTACTAAATGATTATAACTCATTCTGATTTGGATATGTACATCATATTTTATACATTTCTTAATTTATGAACTGGTAAATACAGTACAAAGCTAGCTACTGGATCATATGTGATATGATTCACAGACAAATCTGCAAACATTTGGGCAGAAAATGCAAGTGTGTATTCAACATGATTGATCATACAAAGACAGGCGAAGAGTAGAAATTTAAGTTTTGAACACAGAAATTACTTGCATAGTAAATACCACTTGAAAAGCTTGGCTAATCAGAATGTGGGTGGAAAAAACATGGGGATGCACATGGAAATTCTTCTCAAGTGTTGACTGAGAAGTTACAGTGAATGTGGGCAATTTCTCTTTGTTTTTTATTAAAATGTATTTAATTTTGGATTGCTTCCTTTCCCTGTAAATCTGCCCTTTCTTCATGGTACTCTTACAAAATTAGATCTTCTACAATGGTGATGCTTATCTAACTCTTCAGATCTTCAGGATTCATCATCTCTAAGCATTTGTAAAAAGTTATTAAACCAACAGGTTTTAATGTTCTTACCACATGGTCATCCAATCTTTTCGTTATTAGGCTCAAATTATTTCTCATAACTGATAAATGGTACAACTTAAAATAATTGTTTGTTTGACTTAATTCAGTGAGATCATACTTATGCAGCACACAATACAATAAAATTTTATGTTACAGCATTTTGTAAATAATAATATTTCACTATTTGTACGAAGATGGTCATTCAGATATTTTGATCACATTATTTCACTGAATTTATAGAAAAAGATAGCCTGGGTGTACAAATCCAAGTAATAAACAAATTCAGTGGTGGAAGTAGAGAATGATTTGGTCTGGTGCATGAATTTAACTAAAGGAATAAATTCAGTGGTGGAGGTAGAAAACGATGGGCCCTGGTTCTTCAAACAACAACTGAATAAATTCAGGGGTAGAGGCAGAGAATGATTTGGTCTGGTGCATGAATTTAACTAAAGGAATAAATTCAGTGGTGGAGGTAGAAAACGATGGGCCCTGGTTCTTCAAACAACAACTGAATAAATTCAGGGGTAGAGGCAGAGAATGATTTGGTCTGGTGCATGAATTTAACTAAAGGAATAAATTCAGTGGTGGAAGTAGAGAATGATCAGTCCTGCTATACGAATGTAAGTAATAAATTCAGTGGTGGAAATAGAGAACGATTTGATCTGGTGCATGAATTTAACTAAAGGAATAAATTCAGTGGTGGAGGTAGAAAACGATAGGCCCTGGTTCTTCAAACAACAACTGAATAAATTCAGGGGTGGAAGTAGAGAACAATTTGGTCTGGTGCATGAACTTAAAAACTAAAGGAATAAATTCAATGGTGAAGGTAGAAAACGATGGGCCCTGGTTCTTCAAACAACAACTGAATAAATTCAGGGGTAGAGGCAGAGAATGATCAGTCCTGCTATACGAATGTAAGTAATAAATTCAGTGGTGGAGGTAGAAAACGATGAGCCCTGGTTCTTCAAACAACAACTGAATAAATTCAGGGGTAGGGGCAGAGAATGATCAGTCCTGTCATATGAATGTAAGTAATAAATTCAGTGGTGGAAGTAGAGAACGATTTGATCTGGTGTTTGAATCTTACTTGACTTACTCAATTTAGAATCTTGCATATAATTCCTCCTGAAACATGGAGACTTGCCACAATTTTTAACATGTAGAATTCATCACCAGCCAAAACACTGATGTCTACACATTTATCATGTGGTATTTCAATCTTGGGAGTCATGACTGGATTTACATTACTACTACCACCACCACTATTGGGCATAGTATGAATGCCTGTGCTTTTACAGGCTTTCTGCTGGTGTGGCATTTTCTGATTGGTCGGGTGACAACTAATGACTGTGTAAGTTATCAAGTATCAAGACATGACTATACTCTGGTGGGTATATTCCCATAATGTTTGCTTTTTATACCCTTTTCCCTCACTGTTTCCATAATTCTTTCCAATGCTTTTTTTCCTTTCATACATGCATACACACATTTTTAGTCACTTTATACAAAAATGCATCAGTGAAGCACCATTTACACTGTGTACAAAGACACAAGTAAACCATCTATATAGTTTTAAGATAAAAAATGTTAGATGTTACAAGATAAACCAAATACCTGTACAAAATGTTGACAAATGTGTATGATTTGTAACAAATGTATGTACTAAATGAACAAACAGTTTTGGTTTCCTCACCTGCTACTTGATGTTATTTCATTTCAGACAGCAGATTTTCCAGGGTGATTGTGGATTTATTATTAGTCATTGTTGTTCTTTTGATGATTTACTTTGTCCTTGCTGGGTACTGTTTGGTTTTAGCAAACTCTTTGTGGGCTTAGCTCATTCTAGAATAGTTTTGGCCCCTTCACTTGTCTAGTTATTTTTGACACATGGCTGAGGAGTTGTTTAATTTAGCAGCTTGAGCACTGAAATGTTTTTTTTTTTCCAGAAGGATTGTTTATCATAATCTCTAATGGATGGGAAGAGGTGAAGGTGCAGCTATGAAGAGTTCTGGGAAGTGGTGTTGCTGATTTGCTTCGTATACAGATGCACCAATCATGAAGAGGAATTTCTAGCATTGGTTGTCCCAATGGTGATGATTTGGTGGAAGTGGTTATTTCTTTAGCTTTGTAGATGATGGTTTCTCATGTTTTAGCATTGGGAATGTTTCTAATTTTGGTATTTTGTGAGCCCATCAAAGGTGACCATAAATATGGCTAACCAGATCCTCGACTCAAAACACTCTTTGGAGGTGTCGCTGCCTCTCCTATTTTTTTTTGTTGGCTTCATAATAAGGGCTTGCTTTAAGATTTAAAAATTTAAGATTATTTTAATTTAGTTCAGAGGATGGAACAGCTGAGATAGACCAATAGGTCCCATGTTGTCCCAGAACATTATGTTATGTTATAAATTCAGCAAATGTCTGAATGATAAAGGTATTTACCAATAGAAAATCCTTCTCCATCAATCAGGCATTTGACAACTGCTGTTAGATCTGAGTTTGCCCCAAAATCTTGGATACCCCCACCAAGCCCTGGAATATAAGTTGGTATTCCATAGTTATTATATTAAATCAGGTAACACCGGAATTTCTAACCAAGTTTAATGAAAAAACAAGATAACTAGGAGGTTGAATAATTTGGTTCCAGTCCACAGGTTTTGGATAGGACCCAAGCTTGACAAATATATTGCCACACTTCTGCTTGGATGTTGCCCAGTGATGACAACTGCAAAGCAGCATGGCTACTCTTTGCAAGTCTTGTACAACTGTCTGGCTGGCTGCTAAATGCAGAGCTTGGATCAAATACAAAGTATTGAAAAGTGTTAGTGCAGCATCCCTAACATAATGTTATTTCTTAGTGCAAGCCAACTAGTTATATTTTACCAGAGAAAAGCCAAAAAGTTCACAAATATTTTTAGTTCCAAGAACCAAACACTTTTCACTACCACCAATGAAAATGTCTTGTACACCATATTATTCTTTAATGGAGCACAAGCTATTACTCACAGTTTCATTTCATCTAGCTTGTCACCATTTACCAGAATGGAACGTGTATCAGCAGGCCAAAATGATGGCTTCCCTCAGAATGTACACATCCAGCAAAATCTACCAGCTTTCTGGTAGTTCCTGTAATAATCAGAAACTTGACCCAGCTCCTATATACCTTTACTACCACATACCACTTAACCCTGAGCAAGCTGGGCTAACTATTATACATTAGACACAAGTTGGCTACTGCACTCTCTCGATCAATGGCCACTGGTTGGGCATTTCAAATTATGCTGACTGCATGTTCTTCAGCAAGATAGAAGGAGCATGCAGTTCCACTCAACTCCACAACAGATATAGGAGAGATGTAGGCATGCCATGGCTGCTGTAAGTGTAGTTCCATCAAAATAACAGTTCTGGATTAGTTTTCCCCCTTATCCAGAATGCCATCTGTGGGGAAGTGTCTGCTGTTACTTTAGAACAACTTTCATGGGGGTACTCAGAATCCTTGATCCCTCACTGGCATCCAATGTAGCTGTACCAAAACATTACATTGGGAGGTGCTTGTAGTAGGGGAAGCTTTGGCTTGAGCATTTCAAGATGCAGAAGCCTCCTAAATATCATTCTAGCTGAGGTGGAGCCACTGCAAACTTCTTTCTCTCCTGCAGCAACCTTCAAGTCACCACTTCAAATATATTTGCCACTAAAACAGCCTATGTTAGCGTGTATATAGCTCTAATGTCTAAATGATGCAACTATAATCTTTCTTGAAAAAACTCAATAAACGAGGGTATCCTTACAATCTGCAGTTGTCATAGTGAGATACATCATCCTATGTAGGCAGTACTGCTCACCTGCAGTAGCAACTGCATTTTTGAGTTATTGTGAATCCTTTGTTTTTGAACTTAATCCACTATACAGCTTGTTTCTTTATCAGATTGAATGTTAGCACAACATAGCTATGACCATGTATTAGTAAATAAATTTCTAACACTGGATTGTCCAGACTCAGTATCAAAAGTTGCACTGCATATCCTTGAGAACATTCATTCTAGAGAGTTACATGTCTGAAACACTTAAGGAAGTAGTCGAAGTTTTCTTTCACCATCAGAAGAGTCAATAACTTCCCTTCATTATCACCAAATTATTGATGCATAAACAGATTATCTCCAGTAATGCCTTGACCATCACACAGTTAACATTCCCACAATATCACAGGAATTGGCTGGTGATAGTATCCAGGGGATTCAACATTTCTACAAATGTTTGGTTCCTTTTTTTCAGTCAACAAAGTGATGTGTATATACATATCATACACTTATGGTCCTGCTTTTCTTGACATTGGTCCTCCAAACAACCCCTAGTAGTTATATTTCTTTCAAAATGACTTTAAGCATTGCATCCAACAGGCAAACTATTTCTTTCTTTGTTGAATTTTGTATAGATCTTTTCAAGGAATATCCATACTAGAGAGAAGGCAGCTAGTCAACACCAACAACTCTTGGGCTACTGTAACCAAATAGTGGGATTTATAGTCACATTATAATGCCCACACAGCTGAAAATGCAGGCATGTTTGATGATGGGTTTTAAACATATGACCTGCAAATTTCAAGTTGAGTGCCCTAATTAACATGCTGTGTAAGGCCGCATGTAAACTGTTTCACAATTAAACCAAGGCAGAAGTCCATGTATGTCTTTCCTTTTGAGGATGTTAACTTTAGTCAGTGTAGAAGTTAATAATACAGAAAAAATATTAATGCAGTACAGAACCAGCTTTTGTACTACCCACGAGTAACTACATTATCTATCAAACCAAGAATACCTTTACAAAGTAAATAGTTTTTATCTTAAGCATTTATCAAACATTAAAATAATTAACATATTTTATGGTAATTCTTCTCCTAATTGCATGTCAGAATTTTACATACTTTCATATGAAAAAATGTACATAAGAAATTCTGAAAAGTATTTTTAAAAATTAGATAAATATTTTCATAGTAGAACAAAATATGTTCTTTATAATATGTGTCAAAAATAATTCAACATACAAATGAATGCTAACAATTTTTTACATTTAACAACACAAAAAAATTCATTATTATAAAATATTATTGATACAATACTGTCAAAAACCTCACAAAGTAAAAAAATTATGTCTACATATTGGAAGTAAAAATAAAAAATAGACACCCAGATTACTGATCTGATTATAAACTGGTTGAAATACAAAGTGTACAGTTCTAAGATTTGCAATTTCAGTAGAATATCTATACTCAGTATAAGAATACAGTAGAGGTGGCAGACACATAATCCAGATCAAGGATAAATAGCAATTAAAATTTAAAAACTTAATTAGTAAATCTTCAAAATAGCAAGTATGGTAATCCACAACTTTGTTCAAATTCAAAAAAATATCTAAGTTTGTTTCTTTAATTATTTCATTTATTAGTTCATGAGTGTGGGGTAAAACAAAACTTTCTACAGAAGGGTCCAGGATTACCTATCTTTCGTACAAATTGAAATATACCAATTAAAAGTGTTAATGATATCTTGATATGCATGACATATTCAAAGATATGAGCAGTGTCCTAAAACCAAACAGAAAGAGAAGAACCATGAGCTGCTTAGGTTACTGACATCACAAGCTAGTGTAAAAAAGTAAAGATAATATTTGAGAAGCAAAAAATGGTATGTCCACAATTCAATATAACTCGAATAATAACAGAGTAATATGAAATGGATATAACTTATGCTGAAAGTTGATATGTGGATGTCATACACAAGATTACAAGAAAGTTACTGAAGGATATGATGTAAATGGAGATTATCATGGAGAATATAGAACTGCAGAAATAATCTTGTGTGAGTAAAATACACTATACGACAAGGAAATTAACGAGTTGTTTGATGAACTTCGCACAAAGCTACTACTGCAGGTCTATCTGCACTAGCCATCCCTAATCCTAAAATGATAGACTAAAGCGAAATCAATTAGTCAATACCACCCACCACCAGCACCTCGGTCACTCTTTACCAATGAATAATGGAATTAACAATCCTATTATAATGCCACCATGGCTGAAAGTGAGAGCATCTATATATAAATTTCAAAATATTTTTGTTTGTTTGTCTGTAGCGTTCACACTCTCACGTGAAGGTGCACAAAACAACAATTTTTCATTGATATACGCTTCTATCATCTGCTAGCTGAAACCAGTAATTTTATTGTTAACATATACATTACACTAATAAATTCTATGCAGACTTGACATTTCTTGGTAAGTTTAAGCGATTGTTGTGTGGAGGTCCTACATAACTTGTAAACTTGTTAGGCCATATAATCCTAAAATTTGGTTAAGAATGTAATGCCAAAAGTAAAAATTGTAATGATAACTCATAATAATTATTTGTTTATATTGTTAATAACATCAGAGACAATTTAACTTGTGAACCATACAACACTAATGAGATGTGTCACATTTTAACAGATGATTCACAAAGTGATGTATGCCAGATGATACTAAAATGAATGACATATTACAGATAATATGTTACAGAAGATGAGTTGACTGATATTTTATATATAATAACATGTAACAGAAGATGAGCGAGTGACATGTGCTACATGATAATGGGGTGAGTGATATGTTAAAGATGCTATAAAACTGTACAGATAAGGGTAGGGAAGCAAAATATCTAAAATAGTTTTGTGAAAAGTCTAGTCAATACTTCAATATTTTAAATATCAGAGATACAAATATTAACGTACCTTTGAACCATACTGCATAATCATGAGGTTGTTAAACACTTTACATTTTAATATAAATGAAGTTTGATACTGAATAAATTGAAACAATGAAATTTATTAATCATGTGACCTAATTATAATTCATAATAAAAATATTTCAAGTATTATCTTCCTAATGACATTAGTTCCAACATAAGGAAAATTATCTATTAGAACACACAGATAATTTGTCCCCCTTTTAATGTATGCAAATAATAAACAAACGTATTTAGCCACTTACTTAGAAAGCACCTTAAAAAAAGTTTAAAAGCAATTGCTAATTTTATAACTCCTGTAAGTTGAGAATATTTCACATAAAATTGAGAATATTGTCCTTCTTGACATCAGAATGGGTCTGACACATGAATTTAAAACAATGTAAGCACTTTATTTTATCAGAAGTATGAAATCAATTGAACATGGATCTCTGTTTATATACATAGGTCCATTAGCTTATAATATCAATGGTATTAGTATTATCTATTAACTTATTTTTTGATACAATCTATAAAAATGTTCTTCACAAACAGAAAACTGATCTCCTTATAGACTCCTCCACTGTACAATATATATTTGTCAAAAATGCTGGTGGTTTAAGAAAAGTTACAATATCAAACCAACTATGAACTCCAAGATTTCTAATCAAGATATTTTAATACAACATTATCAAAAGAAGAAACATAATTTTTATTTTACAAACAATGGAGAGAATATACGTACAATTTAAGTGTATCAGTGTAACAAAATCCACTTAAAAACTGGAAAATTTGTTTTCTTTTAAAAATAAACTTCATATGGTGAGATAATATGGTGTTCCAGATAACCATGTTTCTACAGTATCCAAAAAAAAAACAACAACAAATAAGAATGAAGACTTATTTTTCACAGCACTGTATTGATCCCTCACGAGTACAAACTAAACTACTGGACATTTGATATTAAACATTTGTGCGTGCCATGGTTCCAAAAGAAATCAAGTTAACTGTGCATGCTGCATGCCTATAATAAAACATAAGAAAAAAAAGATGACAAAAATAATACAGTAACAAAATCTTTAACATAACCTCCATGGCAACATTGTAGTATGTTACAATGAAACTGTTGAAACCTACAAGTTAAATATACAGACACCTTACATCTCATAATGTTACATCAAAATAATATTAAAAAATACCAGTAATTATATACACACACACAACAAAACTTAAGAGCAAGGTAGTTTTGTCAAATGATGTTTTTATTTACAAATCCATACAAAAAGTTTGTATTAAGTTTAATTTTTTTAAAACAGTACTAAATTCTCTTTAGCCTCAGTTTTAAGATTATACAAATTCTTAAAAGTTACACTTCATAGCTATTGCAAAAATATGTCCTTGTTTTTCATACTTTATGTAATTACCAGTGATGATATAAACTTATATAAACATGTCTATTATGTAATTACCAGTGATGATGTAAACTTACATAAACATGTCTATTATGTAATTACCAGTGGTGCTATAAACTTATTAAAATGTCTATTACGTAATTACCAGTGATGCTATAAAGTTATGAAACCGTCTATTACGTAATTACCAGTGATGATATAAACTTATATAAACATGTCTATTATGTAATTACCAGTGATGATATAAACTTATATAAACATGTCTATTATGTAATTACCAGTGATGATATAAACTTATATAAACGTGTCTATTACGTAATTACCAGTGATGATATAAACTTATATAAACATGTCTATTACGTAATTACCAGTGATGATATAAATTTATATAAACATGTCTATTACGTAATTACCAGTGATGCTATAAATCTATATAAACATGTCTATTATGTAATTACCAGTGATGATATAAACTTATATAAACAAGTCTATTATGTAATTACCAGTGATGATATAAATTTATATAAACATACAAACTTTCTAAACAAAGTATATACCCATACTAAGTTTAAATGTGAGACAAATTTCAGTTAAAAAACTATATATAAAGTTCCTCATACAATTTTTAAAAAGACTATTTCATACCTACAGTAACAATTCCATAAAACATTGATAAAGGTCTTGTGGTACAGTTTTTTGTATATGACAGTGCTTTCAATGTCCAAGTGATACTACCAGTATAAAAATAAAATTATTATTCAGTTAAGTTACAAAATGCTAAATATTATATTCTCTTTATGAATGTGCCAATAGGAATGGATATTACTTACAAACCTAACAATTCCATTTTTGAAAACCCCTTTTTTATACTTAATTGAGACTCAAAATCTATCTTTAATTTCCAATTTTACAGATAAATTTTCAGAAAAATTCTGTTATTGCATTCTGTTTTTTGTTGTACTACTATTTTTGAAACAATTTGTTGACAAAAACAACAATTACTACAAATTATTTTTGTGGAAAAAAAATAAAATCCCCCTTCCCACTCCAAATATAAAAACTGTTTAGATTAAACATGGTTTAGATCATACAGTTAATAAGACACAGGTGGAATGATAACAAAATTAGGTATGTACGTTACTGACAGGTCAATATACAGCACTAGTTTAAACTAATTATTATTATCAAAGGAAATGGCCGAAATTACATACACTTTAATATCCAACAGTTCATACAGTGGTCAAAACTACCTACTACAACCCTGAGAATTAACAGATGGAGCCCTGAAATCCCTGAGTTCTTCATAATGTTGCTTCCTTGACAAAAGTGTTAAAGCCATAGTATCTATTCCCTTTTCTAGAACTCCAGCTGTAGATATTTCCACATTATAGTTATTGGCCTAAAACACCAAGAAAGAATTTACTTCCAATTAGTAAAGTGTATAATATTTGCTTTAGATTACTTACAAATAACTAGATTCCACAATTATTTTTAATTATTTACTCTCAACAGCATACTTTTTTAAGAGTTACTAATGAAAAGCAAAACATCACATAATTGTAATATTAAACAACCATTTAAAAGTATAAAACAAGTCTATTACTTGAAAACTGATCACTGAACTCTTGAATATACATGACTGTTCAGTTTAGGAGTTGATATTTAGTTTTCATAACAAGTGTTAAAAGTTAATTATTTTAAAAGCGATAGTTATGACAAATTTCATTACATAACTCCGTATGGGTCGTACATTGTGTATGTAGTTAAACTATTGTACTAGGGTTTGTAATACTGTTGATGTCATCTTACTTGAAACATCTAGGTTTTTCTTGTTATGTGTAACACTGTTGTTACTAGAAGGCTAAATATTTCTAGATTTTTCTGTTATGTGTTATACATATGTGCAGATACAGAAAGCAAGTTAAGTTAATTAGTAAAAGTGAAAAAAAGTGATGTTAGACTGCATAATTGTCAGATTAGCTGTAACGGGAGATTTCTGAAGTGAAAGTATCATAGATTGTATTGTAATAACAGTGTTAGAGAAGAATAATTTGTTTTGTCATTTTGGTTCTAAAGTAATTGAACCAGCCTATGTGGTCTTTTGAGATAAAAGAAAATTATCTAAAGCTCTTGATACAACTGTGGTAACCAACGAGGTAACGCAAGTGAATTTATCACTGATTTTATTGTGAAAACAGAAGAGAGAGGAAACAATGTTTTGTCAAAGGGTGTTCTAAAGTAATTGAACTTGTTTGTGTGGACTTTGATGAAAGAGACAGTTATTTGAAGCTCTGGAAAGAAGTGTGATAACCAACAAAAGTTAAGTCAGAAAAAGTGGAAGTTAGATTGTGTGATTGTTAGCTTAGCTGTAATGAGTGATATTTTAAAGTAAGTTTCACAGTTTAACAGAGATAAGGAAAATAATTTGTCTTGTCAAAGGGTGTTTTAAAGTAACTGAACTTATTTGTATGGACTTTGATGAAGCCATGTGTATGAAGGAGACTGATGAGGCATCTGCAGTCACCACAAAAGCTCAAAAAAAGACAAATCCAGATATTAAGCCCCTTCAAGTCTCGAAAATGACATCCTGAACGTAGGTCTATGAGAATTGAAGAAACTACAGAAGAAAGACCCTTCACAGCATAAACTTTAGGACGGTGCCCAGAAGAAAGTCAAGCACAAGACAGATTAGAGGACTAGAAAGGAGTACTGCATCATATCTATCAAAGCAATTCTACTGGGGAAGCTAAATACATTAAAGGCAGTCAGAATCACTTCTATGACAAAAGGGCCAAGGATCGACATTTCAAAGTTGGATAGAAGGTCTTGGTTCTGCTAGCTACAGACACTTACAAACTCCCCCTGCAGTGGAAAGGACCTTTTAAGGTGCAGGAAGTGGTCAACAGAATGGACTATAAAGTGAAAGGGGATGGGAAGACCAAGATTTACCACACCAATCTGTTGGAGATACTTCGAGAGCAAAGAACGCCTAACAGGTGTAGTTATAGAGAAACAGACGGACATGGCAGGTGCAGCTGTCATAGGTACAGAACCAGAAGACAGTGACTTTGTTATAAAACATGAAGAACTGCTAGACCCAAGCAAAAGAAAGTGCCAGTACACAAATGAACCAGGCAAAATAGACTTCATGCAACACAAGATCAAGATGAAGACAAGGATCCTGTCCAAGTGAAGTCCTACCAGATGCCCTATGCAATGAGAGGCCAACAAGAGAACTGCAAATGTTAGTGCCAACCAAATGAGGAGACTTTGTGTATGAACTGGATAACAGTCTTTGAATATAGTATAAAAAAATATTGTAAATATTTTTCTTGATGAGGGACTTATTGTTGGATATACAAGACTGTTCATTTTAAGAGTTATTATTTAGTTTATTTAGTAATTTAATATTTAATGACAAGTTTCATATCAAGAGCATTAAAAGTTAATTATTTAAAATAATAGTTATGACAATTTTCGTTACGTAACTCTGTACAAGTCGTACATTGTGTATGTAGTTTAATTGTTGTACTAAACTTTTGTAATACTGTTGACATCATCTTAATCGAAACTTCTAGGTTTTTCTCGTTGTATGTAATATTGTTGTTATTAGAGGACTAGATATTTCTAGGTTTTTCTGTCGGATGTTATAAATATGTGCAGATACAGAGAGAAAGTTAAGCGTGATTGTCAGTTTAGTCGTAACAGGAGATTTCTAAAGTAAAAGTATCACAGCTTGTATTATAATAACAGAGAAAAAGAAGAATAATTTGTTTTGTCAATTGGATTCTACAGTAAATTGAACCAGCCTGTGTGGACTTTAGACATAAAAGAGAATTATCTAAAGTTTTGAATACAATTGTGGCAACCCACTGGTTATGTTAGTGAATTTATCACCGATTGTATTGTGATAACAGAGGAGAGAAGAAATAATTTGTCTTGTCAAAGGGTGTTCTAAAGTAATTGAACCTGCTTGTGTGGACTTTGACAAAAAATAATTATTTAAAGCTCTGGATACAACTGTGATAACCAATAGAGTAACAAAGTTTTGTTCATATGTTTGATTAATTTTGAATATATTATTTTAAAACAAGTGGATTGCATGCTGTCCATTTATTGTTGAAATTTATCGTCAGCAAGTCACAGACACCTACTGTAAAGAATCCGGCCCTATAAAAACCTGATATGAGCAAACTAAAATACTTTATTGATGACTGAAAGCTCGTGATTTGATTACTAGATATGTGTTTTTGGATGGTGAATAATTAATATATAATTTTTTCTCAAGGTTGGATACATACCAACTGTAATGTTGCTAAGAAGTACCGACATATTTCCCACCGTTCTTTCCCTTGACAAAAATCAGAGAAAAGAATAGTGCTTCTCTTTTCTTCAGCTGGAAAGGTTTCCATTACATGAGCTCCACATACATGGATATCGTATGACCCTCTCTTTTCCTGTTAAAAAAAAACATTATCTTTCTCAAATAACTGGTCCAACTTAGTAAACATACCACTCTTACACATGTACCATAAAACAAAATACCCTTATAAAAACATACTAGTAAAGAAATAAAATTGCTGTACTAAAATATAAAATAAATCCATTACATTCTGTACCAAATAAACAAATTTCAAATGTAATTTTTATGATAAATAAGCATTTAACCCTAAAATCATGATATGACTTCTCAGACATTGCCATGTTTTGGTAGCAACCTTGAAAAAAAAAAATTGCTAATCCATTTTTTCATATTAAACTTTGCTCAGATTCAGGGTTCAATCTCTTGCTTTGAAAAATGCTATGAAACTACCTAAATTTTGTTTAGGGTCTAATGAAAATTATTCCCAACACAAGGCTACTTTTGCTCAGAGCCATTCCATTAGGACTTTCACTAGCACTGTAAAAATTGTTTTAAACATATTCATGCCACCTATGACACACTGCACATTTTTCTTAGTATTCCTTCAGCTACTCATACTTCTTGATTGAATTGAACATTGTTGTATGACCTCTTTTTATGATCACTAAGTTCAACAGGGATTCCAACATGCTGGCATCTACAAAGATCTGAAGACAGATACTTATGTGTAAACCACTTTGAAAAAGGTAACAGACTTTTACTAAAATCTTGAAAGAAACACAGTAAAGATCTAATTTTCAAATGAAAATCTTGTTAAAGAGGTAAGTTGATGATCATAAAAGCTTTACTGCCTGAAAGCTCTAATATATATACACACACATACAAACTACATATTTCACAATAGCTTATATCAATTAGGGATGTGCCAATTAATCAAACTGGCTGATAACCTAAATACCTCATCAATTATTACTGAACAAAATGAAAATTTTTTTAATCCTTTGATGACTAAAATTTAAAAAAGAATTACCTATTTTTATAATACCTTAGTTTCTGCATGGTTATAGATACTTTTCAGTCTCCAACAAATCACAAAAACTTTACCCCACTTTTTAAAATTTGTGAACTTCCCAAGGTCTCCTAACCAATCATTATCCATCTAAAATATTCTAGGATTTCTTACATCTTTCTGACAATCAATTTACCTCCCTACTAATACTTAGTGTGTGACAATTAGCAATAAGGAGACAATGCAACTCAGTATATATACTCAGTATCTATAATTATCTGCAGCACCTTATGTGCCAGAAATTAAAACTGGTTATGAACAGTAATTATAGATCTGCAAAAGTTGAATGGAAAGCATTTTATTCTGGTGACAGTGCCAAAGGAAACTAAACATTTTTTTTGCAGTTATTACTTCATGTGAATTCACCAACTTGTTAGGCCTAGGGTTGACAAGTCTCTGGTCTCATTGTAAGTAATCTTAATTCAATAAAAGTATTATAGAGTTTGCACACCTCAAGAATAATAAAATCCTACAAGTCTATAACTTAAAATTGCTTTTCTCATGACCATCAAAAACATAGCTGCCGAAATTTTTCTAAACCTGGGGACTCAGTGGGGTTTAACCCCAAAATTTCTTCACAAGTGGAGGATGAAAAAATTGCCTACACGCCAATGTAGATAATTTTAAACAGTGTTTTATTACTGGAAATCTAATTTATCTGCATCTAGGTAATCTAGAAAATTGTAAATTTTTGTTTTTTCTGAGTAACTCAGATGTTTGTATAAAAACTTCTCTTGATTGGCTTACGATTAGTCTGATCATTAACCCTTAATGTGCAAACTTAATATTATTTACCGCCAAAGACAATGTACAACTATTGATATTTCTTTAAAAAAATGTTTCCAGGTTTATTATTTGATTCATTTGATTATTTCGATTTGAATAATATTTCTTTAAACAGACACAGCTTTAATTTCAAATAAGAAAATGATCTTTTAAACATAGCTTATATTTCACTAAACATTCAGATAATTACATATGTCCACGTGTATTTATAGAAGACTCAAGAATAATATTTGTTTCTTGCTCTCTAAATATATTTTGTACAATTTAAACAGATTTTACAGAGAATGAAGGGTAAATCATAATTATTGACAAATGTTTTGGATCATCTGCATTTATATTTTTATACCACATAATCATATAAAGTAATCAACAAAAAGCTGGCAGAATAATACCATCTGTATGCATTCAATTCATAATATTTGCATAATATAGCTTTGACAGTTTAATGGTTATTTATTTGAGCTGAAAGTAAATATCAATCAGTGTTTGCAGTTGCTGTTGAATCAGTTTCTGCGAGATATCCTAATACTGACTTGCATAAGCTAACAGTGATCAAGAAATGTATAAGCAAGCAATCTGCAACTGATATTGATGAAATGTACAACATTTGTGAAGATGAGCTGGTGCCGTAAAACAAAAAAAACGTAGTGAAATATAAAATTGTACAAGTGCACAGTGTCATTACCAAGATTCATCAAAGATTTGTACATTATTTTTGTGAAGCAATGCACGAAAATCCTGTGCTTATGGATGGTTTGTCCAACAGTTTTCACCGTGTTCAAAATCTACAGAGTGGCTTCAGCAACTATATGTACTGCGGAAAGATCATTTTCTTCCCTAAGGAAGCTGAAAAGTTCCTTGCGCCTCACCATGTCACAGTCTCACATGAATCATCTTGCTCATCTCTATATCCTGCAGAATTATGTGGATGAAATGGATTTGCCAAAAGTTAGTAACGAAGTTACTAGTCGCAGTATGGCTCATCTAAATACATTTTATTCTTCAATAAAAGTTTAATATGTATAATGCATTTGTTTAATTGATTTCCAGAAGGGCTGGCATGTCTAGTAGATTTTCAGCATAAAATCACAGGTAATAATACAAATTTTAATAGTATACAAGTTTTAAGTTCTTGATTTTATAAGGCAAAAACTAAAAAAAATTCTGAATTTCCCCTAGCGTGAGAAATGTGAATTTTTTTTCTCTAGGCATCCCCTCTTCTGTAATTTATTCACTACCCCTCCAATAAGCACAACATTTAATGCAAGTTACTCACTATCACTCACTCAGACAAAGCATAATTTTTATAGCCTTCAATCTTGTTTGGTTACAGAGACATCAAATAGCAAATCAGACCCTTCTTGCCATACCCACCTCTCACATCATCTCTTTCAAGATTTGTTAATAGTTCTCTCTTAGGTTTAATACTATATTATGTATAGCCACAGAAAACTAATGTTTACATCTATCAAATGACATATCATGTCACATTGTATTTTGAACAGAGAATAATCAATTTCTTTGTTAGTACAAGCATTGTTCCCACAAGATATCGACTAGCGTGGATGAATTTGTAACGGCTCTTGTCACATAGTTTGAAAGCCAGAAAAATTGTGATAGTTATGAGAAATTGTCTGCTTTTTATGTGTTATTATTCTATGTTCTTTGGTGCATTATTTTATCAAATAAAAATTATATAGTGCACTACTACCATTAGTACAAAAAAGTAGGGTTAAGTGTCATCGACAGAAAAAAAAGAGCCAGGTAAGTATTTTATTTCTTGTTTATTACAAGTATTCTTTGTTTATTATTATAAAAGTATCTAAAATGTAAAAATAGGAATCTCTTTAGGTTAGATTAGGTAAAATAAATGATAATAATAATAATATAATAAAACATTTTCACAAAGCATGCATGCAAGTAGCTCGTGAATAATGTAATTTGATAGCGTAACACAAGCCCCACGTTACCCAAGTGACTTACAACTTATTATGGTGTGAATAGTAGTTAGGCATGGTTCAAAGGAAAATAAAATAGTAAAATTTAGTATAAATCATTGTATATTGTTATGAGTATAAAGCTACTTAGGGCATACAAATGCAGTTTCATGTTACAATTTGAAGTCATTTGATAAAGAAAAAAAGGGTAATTTAGATTTATTTCGACTTTTTTTTGTGGTTACAAGATCGGTCAAATTGACCAACCTTGTATAGAATTAAATAACAGATAAACTATAGTTTCATTAAAAAACGAAAAAAAAACGTTTGAAAAGTATTTAGGAGGTTTTTAAAAATTATGCAAATGAAATTTGAGATTTTTAGGATGAAAAATAGTATTTTTAATCTCAACATGAAATTCACTTTGCACTGAGAATAGTAATGAAATAGACCCAATACATTCACAAACAAATCTTTAGCAAAAAATTCTTCATTAAAAAACCTGATTTTTTGTATACAAAAGACTTGTAATGTTTTGCAAAAGTCTTCCAAATTTTGTGAAGATACACATACTGTATTAAAAGTTATAGCATAAATACTTAACGATTGCAAATGTCTATAGGGACTCGGTAATTTATACTGAGCTCATTGCAAAAGGGTTAAGAAAAAGGTACTTATTCATCTCTCATTACTTTGAAGGACTAAGTAAACCATGAATTAGGTAAAAGTGAGGAAGAGAAAAACTAAATTAATTGGTCAATTTTTGTACAGATATCTTCCAAATATAAAAAAAATAAAAAATTTAAGTATAAAAAATTATATGCCAACAGTTGGGCTGAAGACTCCTTTTTTTTTCATGTTTTTGAACCCTATCGCCCTTTAGTGTGCATGACACACGGTTTTAGTGTCTTGCATTCGAAATTTTATTAAACCACTTTTTGTTTATGTTATACCAATTAGAATATCATAAAATCTTAGCTAATAAT
>NW_013665726.1:1042306-1049639 GCF_000517525.1 Limulus polyphemus | reverse complement strand
TCAAAACAAGTACTCAATATATTAATGGAAAAATCTGTATCATATTTCATCTAAAATACTTCATTAAAAAATTTGATTTTTTGTATATGAAAGACTTGTAACATTAACTAAAAGACTGCCAAATTTTTGAAGATATATACACTATATTGAGAGTTATAAGTATTAAATCTATAAATACTTTAAACAAGTACAAAAAGGTCGCATGGTTGGTCAAATTGACCGAGCTCGCATTGAGAGAGTTAATAGACTTAGTACGTATGTTTCATAAATTGGCACATGCATTCAGCAGACACACTAGTCAAAATGTAGATTTGGCACAATACTGAACCTTATGAGAGGATAGAATCCAGCCACAACAAAACTACAGTGTCACGCACAAGATTTTAGTTTTTCAATCAATGACTGGAGTACTATGAAAACAAAGATGACTCTCTTATGATTTTAATATTCTGAGTTAAAATTTTTGAATAGTTTGTTTTAGTTTTAAATCCAAGTAGGAATAGAAATTTAATTATGAATTTTCTAATTAAATTTGTGATGTACCTAGTATCAAATGAATGCTTAGATGAATTCTGAATAAATATTTCTTAAAGTTTGTCTTCCTTCCTTATAAAACTAGCAACCTAAAATTCCAGGGAAGTACATGTTTCACATCATAAACATCACACATAGCTGACCTCAAGTTCAAGTTTGGGTTTGATCCTTTCTTCCCATTGATTGACGCGTCTGGTTAGATCCGTGAGTTGCTTGAATTGAGCAGCACTTGAAAGATAGTTTTCTACATGCTTTCGAACCAGCTCTTCATAGCTCGAAACTACAGGTAGGTCATCTAGTTAAATCAAATTAGACAAGGAAAGGAGAGATGAGTTCAAAATGTACTTCACAAACACACATCTTAAAAAAATGCTTGCATACAAACACATATAAGTTTTAATATCAAATACAGGTAACATAGATACTTAAGATCTAAAATGTGTACTAAGACTTGACCGACATGAGCTGCTTTCCATCGAACCATGAAGTAAAAGTCATTCACAAAGTAAAGCTATATATATTACAAAACTATAAATATCAAAACAGGCTTGAATTTGTGACATCTACAGATCAACTGAATTAAAAAAAAAAGACATTTTCTCACTAATCTTACAAATTTTATAAAAATAAGACATAACCCAGAATACAGTTCAATCTTCACAGCATATACAAATGCAGACACAAAGAATGTGGATATTGATCAACAAATTAAGCATTAATAATGTATAAAGAAAAGTTTAACGACTACAATTTATTTGTTGTAATAGTTTGGAATTTACAAACATATATAAATAAAAACTAGTAGAAAAACGAATCGAGTTCTTTCACCAGTATATGATGTCAAGCAACCAATTAATGTTGTATAAGTCTTTTAAATTATGGAAAAAATTATAAATGTCAGCAAACACTAACTTAATCTTTTCCACACACTCAAAGGTTATCAGGAACTAGAAATTGTTTTTGGATTCAACATCTTTTAAGATTTCACGTCCCAATTCTAAGATAAATTAAGAGAAAAATTAGTTCACTAAATTAAAGTTCTTATTTGTATCTTTTGAATCTCATATCTTCAAATAGTTTATAGAATGTATGTTGAGACGTTGTATTGAAAATATATGTTCCTAGCCTTAATACTTGCTCAAACAAATAAATTAATATGAAACAAGTCCTTAAAGGCATAAAAACTTACCAACAGAACAAATTTCATCTGTTCTTTTTACTAAAGCACAACCATCTTTACCGATATCTAAAGGAAGAGGCGAGTCTCCAAGTTTGGGTAATGGTGCAGGATCATCACAATTCCAGTCTACACTTCTGTCGTCATTACCTACGAATGAACACGGATTTTGAGATACAGTTAAGACAACTATGTACATTTTGAATACAAATATATGTATATATGTTTTGTTGTTGTGTGTGTGTATAAGTTGCAATATTTAGGTGTGCCGAGAAGTTGTACAGACACACTGTCTAGTAGCTAGAGGATTACATTTCACGAGTGAACCCAAGTATTTTTCTAAACTTCTGAAACACTTTCAGTCTCTCTCAGACAACTGAAAATCCTATACCTAGGGCTTGATTTTAACGGTTGTCTGAGACGACTAAAAACTTCCTCGAACGATCAACTTAAACCCTCTGTTGTCTGATGGACAACTAGCGTCTTGGAGCAGACCCTTATTCATAACAGTCTACTTACTGTACACTTATCCATGCCCACACTACACACGTAATATTGACTCCAATCCTCGATCAAAATAATCAGCAAATTCCCTAACTACGAACACAAAAATTGGAATCCTCATAAAAAAATAGCTTTTTGGTCAATTTTTTTGTTTAAAAAATATTGCAATGTGTAAAAAATAAATTTTGGTAAAATCTACCAAAAGGGGCTGAAAACAATAGGAAAAGTTTGCTTTTGAGATTGCATAACAATGCTGTTTTACTCACTAAACATTCTGTCATGGACAAGCTGCACCTCTGTCCTGCTTTATGCATGTACATTTTATATGGAGTTCAACTGAGCATGAATGGTTAAGTGTGGTAACACAGTACAGTGTATACAGCTCAATTGGTTACATTATTGCACATTGTATTGCACAATGTTTTGTATGCAAATATATGGGCAGGAGGGAATTTGTGACAAAAACAAATACTGATAACATTAAAATTTAGTGAGATTAATTTGTAGTATAGATGCTTAAGATAATAAAACTAACATGGCTGTCTCAACTTCTTATCGATAAACCTTTGCTATGCACTAATATGATCAAATTTTCATTGTTAATCGTCACAGTTGAAACACGACCCTCTTTCGATTACTCACGTATAGACCTGTGAAGAACAACCTGGAAACCTCTGATCTTCTTGATTTACTGAGATATCACTATGTATATTTTTTTTTCCCATGTAAAATTGACATGGCCCTCCCATATCCTATGTCTTTTAGAAATATCTAACAATTGAACATGTTTATAACAAATAGAAAATTTGTTATATAGGGCAGGTGACTCTGTTTAGTAAATGTCAATAATTTGGCATGAGAGCTTGGCATGTTTAGACTGATGACCCTGCTCTGATAAGTAATGAAATTTTCTTAATCTATTTATAGGTTAATTAGAAAGCCAGATAAATTATAACAGCTTTTGGAGATTCTAATGCATATTTGAAAGCTACATGAATTATTTTTCGACAACCAACATAGTGAGAAAAAGAAAGGCTTACTAAACTATGAACCTGAGTGTAAAAAGCCTCTTGACTTTTATGTATATTTTTTACTTATCTATTTAACAAAAGTAACTGAAATGAAAAAATGAAAACTTATCAGATTAGAATAAGTAAGTGACAAAAAAAAGAAAGTTAAATCAAAACATCTCCATGAGGAATGTACAAAAGCTGCTATCCATTCTCGTGATGTAATTTACTTTGTTTACTGGAACTTTCACTAAGCTCTTGCCAGGTCATTTATTGCTTTGTTACATTAGGAAGACACTGTTCAAAGAGCAATAAACCAATAAAATTAACGAGGTAAAACTCTTAGGAGGGAGAGGCTTTTTAGAATAAATAAATTATTTGGTGGCTGAGCTGCTTTGCGCCATAAAACACCAACCAACCAACTACAAGGTAATCGTCTGTTATAATCTAAAAAATAATAATTAATTTTTGATTTTATTTCATATTTTTCAACTTTCTCTATGGATGATTTTGCTGCAGTTAGTGTTTGAGTAAAGAAAAAGATAAAATATTTTACCACACACACACACAAATTGATATTAATTTAGGAGGTTCTAGGGGATATACAAATAAAAAATGAAAACTGTAAGATAAAAAAGTAATATTTTTCATTCCCATCATGAAAATCACCTTTTACTCAGTTAAGGCTTCATAAATTTTCAATGCATTTTGTAGTAGAAATACTTCATTCAAAATCTTGATTTTTTTTAGTACAGCAGACTTGTAATGTTTACTAAAAGCCACATTGTATTAACATACACATCGTACATTCATAATTACAGTATTCAAATATTAATTCTCTAATATGGTGTTGGTCCAGTGCACTGACCCCATTCATATACACAGTTTGAAATAGCAACTATTCAAATAGTTGCACACTGAAAATCTGGACTCCTGTTAGAAACATTAAATGTTTACCTACTGTTAAGCAATCTATCTCTATGCACTATTTTATTTCATTTTCCATAAAAATTGCATGCTTCTCTATAACTTGCAATACTTTTAAAGTTTTACATGATGTAACTGGGATAAGAGTATGCTAGGAAGTGCTAAGTTCAAACTACTTAATAATAAACTCTACTCTATTAAATGACCAATAATTTAATAGCAAAAAAGCATTTTTTCAAATATTAGTCAAAATCTTTACTTACCAACAAAATTATCAATGGCTTCATCTTCATCTTCTTTATCCATGTTTTCCTTCTCTTGATCATCCGTGAACTATATGATGAACAGTTAATAAATTATGTGAAATGCTAAGAAGAAAACCAACCACAGACTCAACAATTTCTTTGAAAATCTTACACAATTACTGTAGAAAGTATCAGAACATTAAAAATCCAATAAATATTGCAATTATAATATTTTCAAGCAAAACTAGGCAACAAAACTATTTTTGTTTTATCCTGGATTCCTCCTATTATACTTTGAATGCAAAACAAATAAATTAATGGTTAATTTTCTACACCAAGAAGACTGAAAAATTCAGAAGGTAGTGGTTTATTAATTCCCAAATATAAGTATAATATAAATACTTGGATTATACCACACCAAAAAATAGACATCCTAAAAATAAAAACAAACTTTCAAAACTGTGCACAGAATACTGAACAAGTTAATGCAAACACCTCTTATCCAGAAACTCGAAGACAAACTGTAATTAAGGAATAGTTATTTAAAACCTTTTTTGTTTGCTGCAGTGAAAACTAACTCAGCTGTCCATGAACGTAGGACATTATTAACCCAATTACAAATTAGTAAGGCAATTTAAACACATTTTTTTAGTAAACTTTTCTTCACGGGTATAATTAGAGTTTGTTATTTTTCTTGGAAAGAATAAAAAAATGTATTTTTTTCTTACCAGTTTTCTTTTAGCCTTGAGTGCTTCTTTTTTTCTTTTAACTTCATTCCAGTAATGGTCATAGAAAACTGAGCTTTGTGGAATTTTCTTTGGGTTTTTGGGAAATTTGGATGCATATGGAAAATCTGAGAGAACCATCAGTGCAAAATAATATGTTACTATATGGTAAATTAAAAATGACTCAAAACCCCATAAATATGTTACAACATTATTATGTTTGAAAATCACATTACCACTAAATTATATGAACATACTTTATTTGTAGCCACATAAAATGTACATAATAATAAAAAAAATAACTCCCTTCTAAAGAAACAAATTTATGTGGACATTATTTCAATTTTTTTTTAATTTCGAGCCTTTTTTTTTTCTTCTGAGATTGACTTTTTTAAATCCCTCTCTTTTTTTATTTAGAGATGATAGCAGCAAATGAAGCTTTTGACTAGTCCTAAGTTCCAGCCATTAAAGGCTGTGATTTTTTGTTCTCTAGTGCATTCTAAACCATCTTGGGGCACTAACTATTCACATTATTTACTGTTAGGATGATCAGTAAACACCAGACTTTTGCTACTTTAATTCAGATGAATTAAATTACAAATCAGTAGTCTCATGAAATATTGAGGTAATACTTCTACAAACCAGTTTCCCCAAAGGCAAATTACTGACCAATTTTTTTTTTTATAAAGTCTTTTAAAGACATATATATGGAATATATATATTCATGCATAAACTTCTGTCTATCCTTCCAGATCTTGAAATGGCAGATAATGCATTAGATCAGTAATATACAAAGGTTAATAAAGAAAACATTATAATGTAATGATAGATAATCCATTCAAGCAGTAAAACAAAGATTGATTGCTAATTTTTTTCTTTAATTAAAAACTGCTGAACAAAATATGCTTTTAAGTTCAAAAATGTCTTAACATGTCATAAATTTAACTGAAACAAGTCGTTTTTAGAATATTTAGTAGCAAGATTCTTCACACTGTATATGTTAACCAATTAACATTTCCAATTGTATATTTATGCCAGACATCATCTCCAGCCATACATGTACACCAAGTACAGTAATGGAAAAAAATCCTTCCATGGGTGACAAATGGCTTAACACAAATGCTATAAAATGAATGTAATACTTTATGAAATCTATACATTGCTAAACATGAGATATATCAATATAACTTTTCCACTGAAAATAATTTTAGAATATTTGACCTTTAATATTATAGTAACATATCTTAATTTGTAACAAAAAGTCCTTAATTATTGAAAACAATTTTGTGAATTGCATTAAATACCTGCTCTGCCAACTTTCATCAGATCATGTGTCAGCCTCTGTTAAATTTAAGCTCCATCTAAATAATTTCACACGCACAACATTTATGACCAATGAAAGAAAAATGTCTGTTCTACGTAATTTTAAAGAGATGGGGGAAAAGTTCACATCACTGAGACAGATGGTAAAATCTTTAAAGCCTAACTACATGCTGATCCTTTTCCCGTGTCCAACACTGAACTCTAAGGAGCACATTTCTGAGGTGTTTTTCAATACCTTAAGCATCAAAAAGACATTTTGCAGCAGTCTATCAATAAGCCAAGTAAAAGAATCCTCACTAATTGATCAGTTTAACATAAACTTCAATGTAGAAAAGCAATCTTGGATCAAACTTATTAGTTCTAGCATTTTGTTTCTGACATCAATACCCCCCCCCCCCCCCACAACTTTGTGAATGGCCAGTTTGACAACGTAAATGGCAGAAATTCATCAAAGTAATGTAGAATCTGAACAACATTAGATTTGGTTTGTTTTGAATTTTGCGCAAAGCTACACGAGGGCTATTTGCACCAGCCGTCCCTAATTTAGCAGTGTAATACTAGAGGGAAGGTCATCACCACCCACTGCTAACTCTTGGGTTACTCTTTACCAACAAATAATGGGACTGACTATCACATTATAATGTGCCCACAGCTGAAAGGGCAGGCGTGTTTTCATGGGACAGGGATTCAAACCCACGATTGCCAGTCAAGCTCCCTAACCACCTGGTCATGCCAGGCCACAACATTAGAGAGAAATTTATTCTTATATTACGGTATTATACATCACAAATAATAACTGCATTAACCCTTTCTCCACAGGTACCATTTACTACGCATGACACAAGGTTTTAGTGTCTTACATTCAAAATTTTATTACACTACTTTTTG
>NW_013665726.1:1024556-1041306 GCF_000517525.1 Limulus polyphemus | reverse complement strand
CTATTTATAATTAAATTTTACTGTTTTATTGCCCTTTGAACCATGTCTAAACACTATCCACACCATAATGAGTTGTAAATCACTCAGGCAAGTGCAGCTCATGTTACAACTATCAGCACAAATAATCAATGCTTGCCACTAGCCTTCCACCTCCCACTTCAGCATATCCACATGTAAATGATTATGCAGCAGCTCTCCACCAATAGAATAGGAGTGTGATACAACCCCTAATGTAACCAGAGTCCTTTCCACATTTGCACTTGTTAATCACTTCAAGATTGGTCAGAAGACTTATACCACATATCACCAGATGTGGGGAGACTGGGTGGGAAATGTAAGAGGAGGTAAGTATCTATCAAAAATACATTTTCAGGTTAGGAAAATGTTAACTTCCAATATGATATCTTACCTCCATTCACAAGATAGCTAAAAATCCCACACTGATCTGGTGGAGGGCTGGTGAAAAAATGATTTCCTTTTAGAAAGTGCCCAAGGAAAGACCATGAGGTGTCAAACCAAAAAAGAAAATATCACAACTCAGTGGGAGACTGCACATCTGATCCAGGTATACTATTCACTCTTTTATGACTGTGTCATGAACATAAAAGGTGGAAAAATATGAAGGAATCTCATAATATGTATTACCAATTAATGGGACCCTTGGGTGTCGAGTGGCAGTTCGATCTCATCCAACAACTGGCAGTATCTGAAATTGTACAATAAGTTCCATAGTAGGCAGAGAAACATCTACCTCTTCACCTCAAAACGGGGATTGGTATAGAAGACGAGCTTCCGTATCAAAAGCTGTCCCCACTTGCATGCATTTCCAACTCAATCAACACTTGATCCACCACAAATCGACATCTAGCAAATGGCAAGGAGGATGAAAGCCCAGATGGGATGACATTTCTGGTTCAAACCCCAGTAGAATTGGGTATGGTTCTTCCAGTCCATGGTAGAAGGAGGATACCTGGCCATACACAAGGGAAATATGTGTGCTGTGTCCAGCTACAACCAACACCAGATCCACCAGAAACCAACATCCAGCACATGGTAGGTAGAGGGACTGCAAACCTGGGGTGCATCTCCAGTCCAAAACCTGGTGGCACTGGACATTTTTCATTCGGTCTGTGAAAGAAGAAGGGATACCAGCCAGAACACGCGAGTACTTACTCAGACCCTTCCCTCCCCCAGGAAAGGCATCCAGAGGATGGTAGGTAGAAAGAACATCTCAGCCTGAAGAGCAGACTGCAATATATATATATATAATCATGACATCACGGAATGCTTCAACCAAAACCTCGTGGTATCTGGAATTGTACATCAGGTCTGCAGTAGGAAAGGCATCACTCCATCAATACATTCAATGGATGATAGGAAAGAGGAATGCCATGGTGGAAAAAAGCAATCTGCCACATATACATATATAATAATAATATGCTGTAGTACTACAACCAAAACTTTGCAGCATCTGGAATTGTACATCAGGTCTGCAGCAGGAAGTGCTGTATGCATTCAACACCTACAGAATGCCACGATGCATCACGCAGAATGACAGGCCACCATGGTCCATCATCCCAATGGATAGGAATTGGTAATGACTTCAATTCTCCACTATGGGAAAGAGTTTGAGAGTCTGGAGGACTGCACCCCCAGAGACAGTGCAAAGAGTGACTACAATACCCTATTTTGAAAAGCAGAGCTACCATGTTGAGGAAGTCAAACAACTAACACCCAGTGGCATCTGGAATTGTATGTCAAGTCTGGTAGGAAGACTCTCAATGCCACAGATCATCAGAGATGGGAAGCAATTCCTGTCTGCTTTATTCATGCGTGTCCATGAGTGTATGGTTTGGGACAAATATTTTTATGAACCAAAAAACCATAGAGAGAACTACTAGCAGTTCTATGGAACACCTCATCTCTACAGTGTGGGTAACCTAATCCTGTGATGTAATTGTTTCAACATAGATAACAACTGAATGGAGACACACAACCAACACCTTGTGGCATCTGGAATTGTACATCAAGAGCTACAACATAAATGATATCAAGCATGGTCATAGGATGGACAATACGGATTAAAAAAAAAAAGTATACTTAGTCAGGCACCACTCACCACAACGTGGAATCCACAATACACTAGCAAAAAGATCCCTGTAAATAAATAAATAACAAAACCATACTAAAGGAGAACTAAATCTATAATATATAGGAAAATGTCGACAAATTTGCAAGCAAAATAAGCACGTCTGTACAGTACTACTGCCAATCGAGTGCAAATGTGGAGAGGGCACTGGTTAAGATAGGGGTTGTGTTGCACCCCTATTGACGGAAAGTTGCTGCATAATCATTAACATGTAGATATGCAGTAGCAGCAAGTGAAAGGCTAATGGTATGCGTGGAAAATTTGTGCCGATAAAGGGCAGTACTAATAGAAAAAAAGCTATTTTGTGAGTGGACATAACATATCGTATCGGAACTACTTTATTATCATTATATATGAATAAACATGTCATTAAAACATAGTTAATAAATCAATTTTAATATTATATATGTTTTAACCCTTTCACCCCAGATATCCTTTACTATGCATGACAAAGTTTTACTGTCTTACATTCAAAATTTTATTAAGCTACTTGTTGTTTAAGTTATAACAATTAGGATAGCATAAAATTGTAGCTAATAATCCATATTTTAATTGTATATAAGTTTTAAGTTCCTAATTCTACAAAGCAACATTAAAACCATCTTGAATTTTCCCTAGTGTGACACCCGTGACATATTTTTCTCTAGGCATCTTGTCTTCTCTATTTTATCCACCACCCCTTGAAAAAGTATGAAAAGGAAATTACTCTCTATAGAATCATCATTGCTCAAACAACCACAATTTTCATAATCTTCAATTTTGTTTTGTTACAGAGGTAGAAATAGAAAATCACACCCCTTCTGCCACACCTACCATTTTACATCCTCTCTTTCAGGCTTTGTTAATAGTTCTCTTTTACGTTTAATTATATATTACCTATAATCAATAGAAAATCAAGGTTCTCATCTATCAAATGATGTATATTGTATAATGTTGTGTTCTGAACAGAAAAGTGTCAATTTCACTCAGAGTACAAGCTTCATTCCCATGGACTAGCTTGGATGAATTTGTAATAGCTCTTGTAGTATAGTTAGAAATCTAGAAATATTTTGAGTTAGGGGAAATTGTCTGCTTTTTTGCATGTTATTAGTCTATATTCTTTGGTGCATTATTTAATTAAATAAAAATTATTTAATCCACTACTACCATCAGTAAAAAAATATGTAGGCTTAAGTATAATCAACAATTGACAGCAAGAAAAAAGAAGATTGGTAAGTAATTTATTTTTTTTGTTTTTCATGTTTATTCTTTATTTATTATTGTAAGAGTAATTAAAATGTAAAAATAGGGATCTTTTTAGGTTAGTTAAGATTATATTAGGTAAAATAAATAATAATAATAATATAATAAAAATATTTCACAAGGTATGCACGGGAGTAGCATGTAGATATTGTAATTTGATAATGGCAGTACCAATCAAGAAAAGCTTTTTTGTGAGATGAGGTAAGTATCTATTGGAAATACATTTTCCGTTTAGGAAAATGTTAACTTTAGTTAAATATTAAATGTAACTCTAAAAAGTTGTGGGAAAGAACCACTATGAGGCAAAAATTGCTTTCCTAAACTTTTAATCAAAAAATTCTGAATTTTTATTTCCTCGACACAAGAAAGGTAATATACAGAAATTTACCACCCAAAACAAAGCACAAGGAGGAATTTCAGTTATAAATTATTTATTAGAAAGTAACAAAAACAGAAAATTACAGATATCAGAAATTAATATATAATACTCAAGACTGTAAACCTCTTAACATGGGTAGGTAAAGTGCTCATCATGGCTTTTTAACAGTTACATTTAAACTTTAATTACACTATTATTTTCAATATATATGAATAAATTTGCCATTAAGACATAGTTAATAAATTGAGTTTTAATATTATATAAGTTCTATTTTCCTAGTTTCCAAAATAAATTTCCAATAATAGATTTATTTTGTATTTTCTTATGATGGTTACGTAGTCAGTCAAATTATCCAAATTCATATAGTGGTACAGTAGAGAAAATAACAGATAAAACACGGTTTAATGAAAAAAAAAATTAATATTTATTTAGGAAGTTTTAGAAATCATGCACATGAAATCTGAAAATTTTCAGATGTGAAAAAGTATTTATAATCTTAACATGAAAATCATCTTGCACTCAGGCCTTGTCAGAGTCTGAGTAAATTCACAGACAAATCTGTAGTAACAATATTAAATTGGAAAATCTTATTTTTATGTACAAAACACTCAATGTTTAGTAAAAGCTTGGCAAATTTCATGAAGATACACTTACTATACTAAAAGTTATAGTGTGTATGCTTTCATGGTTATCTGGTGGTTGCAAGGTTGGCCAAAATGACCAATCCTGTATAAAGAGTTAAATAAACAGAAAATATCAAGTCAAAAAGTTATGAATCACAGTATAACCAAAAATTTGGAGGCATAATATTAAATACCAAAAATCAAACTTTTGCAAGATGAAGATTACAATATCTTATTAAAACCTTTAGCATGATATACATATATATAACAAACTATGTGAACCCTTCTTAGAAGAGGATTTTTTTACTATTATGGTAAAAGTACATTATAAGCTTCAGTTTTCATTTACATTATGACAGATTTCAGATATGTGAAATATGAAAGGTTGGCTGATAAAGACACACGACCACAGAGTTCTGACTTCAACCGGTATTAATTTTCACTTGTTTTCAATATTTACCATATTAAATAGCATCACACAGTTAAAAACATATTTTGGTATTATAAAGACACTTCTCATGCCTAACTAGCTTGTTGACTTTGATTTTTCTTTAATGGGCAATTTTTTTGAATGCAGGCACCTCTTATTAGTATATGAATTCTGGCTTTCAGAAAACTTTTGATAATATGTCACATAAAATGTTAAATTCTTATGAAACTGTTGGAACCAGAACAAGTTAACAGAAAATTAAGGATACAAAGCACAAACTATTAGAAGCAGAAAAAAGTTGACAGAAAACTAAAGATGGAAAGCATAAAGTGAAATTTGGCCATTGGGCAGTGTTTCTGCCAATTCAACTGCAAAGCTTAATTTATTATTTATCAATGTTTTTAAATTTATCAGAAAAGTTATTCAAATTCTTATGATAACTTAGTTTATCTTTTTTTTTAACTTCATTATTTTGAAATATTTATTCCTACCTAATTCTTTAAAAGCATCTTTCTCTACTGTCATCATTTCTCCTTCCTTGTGACTTTCCTCCTGTAGACCAGTTCTTGAAGTATGAAGTATAACAGTTGTTGGTTCCTTGTCAATATTATCAGTAAAACTTGTACTATACAGCAGTAAGGCCCCAGATCGATGTAGATTGCACATGTTGACTCTAAAGTCGTGCTTGTTACCAAGAACTTCACCTTTACGACTGAAAACAGTACAAACATAGCAATTCTCAACTTCCACAAGATACAAAATATATTCAACAAAATACATTAATATGATTCAACTTAAACTATGCTTAATTTTACAACGTATTCTAAAATTTACAAATTAAGGATTGTTCTTCAATTCTTTAACAACACAGTATAAAAAGAACATTAATGAAATAATTAGTAATCCTCTTGCTAAGGTTCAAGTATGCATGTGTCTAGATTAATTTGTTTATGTTTTTTTGCTATTAACCCTTTTGCTATGAGCTAGCCAAAGTCCGTGTGTCACGACCTTTTATAGAGTTACATTCAAAATTTAATTACTATTTTGTTACCAATGTATATTAATAAGCTTGGCATGAAAAGATAGTTAATAAATCAAATTTTACTATTGTATGTTTTAATTTCTTAATTTTATAAGGAAATATTTAAATAACGTCTTTTGTACATAAAAAAATCAAATTTTTTAATCAAGTATTTTTATTAAAGATTTGTTTCTGAATATATGGAGTTGGAGTGTTGACTGCTCCAACTGCAGAAGCGATTTTCAACTTTCATTTGCATATTCTCTAAAAACCTCCTAAATAAATATCAAATGTTTCAGTTTTCAGTACAAGTTTATATTTTGTTATTTTCTCTACCCTAACTCTATATAGACTTGCTCAAATTGACTGATTTTGTAACTACCATAAAATAAGAAGAAATTAACCTCAATTATCCTTTTTTATTTCTAGAATGACTGCAGATTGTAAATGAAAACCAGAATTGTTTATCCTAAATAGCTTAAAACTCGTAATAGCTCAAGTTACTGTATCAAATTACATTACACACAAGGTGCTCACGAGCATACCCAGTAAAGATTTATTATTATATTTTTTCATTATCTTACTCAACCCTATCTAACTTAATAAGAATACACGTGAAAAACGAGAAGTATAGTACTTACCTAGGTCCTCTTATTTTTTTACTATCAATTGTCTGTGAAACTTAAGCCTCCTTTATCCTAATGTTACTACTATGATAAATAATTTTTATCTAACTAAATAATACACCTAAGAACACAGAATGAGAACATCCAGAAAGCAAACAATGCCCTATAACTATCATTATATTTCTGGCTTTCTAACTATGCAATAAAGCCTTTACATATTCAGCTAAGCTTGTCAATGTGAATACTGTGAGAAAAGTTTCAAACTGAAGGCAAAATAGACAATGCTCTGTACAGAAAATGATGTACTATAACACATCATTTGATAGATTAAAACATTGGCTTTCTATCAGTTATAAATAATATATTATAAAACATCAGCAAACACTATTGCAATATTTGAAAGAAAGGATGTGAGAGGTGGGTGTGGTAAGTGGGTCTGATTTTCTAGCTTATGACTATAAACAAATAAGATTGAAGACTATAAAAATTAGGATTCACCTTAGTAATATCTAAATTATAATGAGTAATTTACATTATATTCTGCACTTCTTGGAAGACCTAAAGAACATTGACTTTGTAGCCACAAAATAACCATCATTGTTTCCATACTATAACTTTTAATATGGTATGTGTATCATCCCAAAATTTTGTAGGTTTCAGTAAAATTACAATCTTTGTTTTTTACTTCATCTCTCTTCCTTTTTCTCTTGTTGTCTTGCTTTTTCTGTTCAACCTTTTTGGGGATTCTACTGGTTTTCCCCCTTTTCATAGGTTTCTTGAGATTAGGAGTTTCTTCATGTGGATCAAGAGGTTTCCAAGGATCTACTGCCTAGAAATATATAATTTTTTCAAAGTCCAGTACTAGAAGTGAATAATTTTTTAAATGTGATGCGCACCTATTAAAACACTTGAAAAGTATGTAAAACCACTGACCAAAATCACTTAAAGCTCGATTAGAGATTGATTAATATACTTAAATTGTAAAATGTACTTCTGACAAAATAAATTTAGTATCCTTTGCATTAGTTTTCTGTCTACACTTGAAAGTAAATTTTTTAATTTACTTTGTTCCTTTCTTACTGTCTATACACTGAACTTGATTTTACAAAATCTTGGCTTCTATTCATTATCTAACTAAGATTAAACTTGACTGTTTTGTCTTTAATTGTTTTTAGTTTTGATAAAAGTTTGGGTAAACCAAAATCATGAATATTTGTCTGACAATATGCGGAGATAATACTCTTATAAACTTTCTTTTTTTTTAAATTTCACTCTTCGTTCTCAATCTGTGCTATTGTCTTTTTTTTTTTGTTTAGGTCCTCAACATGGAGGACATAGATTATAGTACACAACAACAAGTATAGCGTTTTGCTAAATTGTGATGTAGTGTCTTTGTTCTCAAATACTTGCTGGATGACTTCCAATTTTGTAATTTCCACTAGGTCAAGCACAAAGTGATACTAGTTGACTTCTACAAAGCTTCCCTATTCCATAATTTGTATTTAGTCAAATTACATGAAACAACTACTTGAACCAATATGGGAATATGCTCAGCTCCTTTCATGATCAACATTGCTTCAGTTTGCTTACCTTTCTCCAAAACTTGAACTGTATACGTTGGATCATACATGAATTAGTTTGACAGAATCAAAGCAAAAGTTCTGGTAGTTCAACAATGTCATAATCAAACGATGTTTTTCAGCTGCCACAAAAAGTCTTAACAGTGCTTTCTCAACCTAGTTGTAGTGACTTAATGTTTTGAAGGCCCATGGTGAGCTTATACACTTATTGTGGGCATTTCTAACATGCTTCTTCACTGTAATAACACTGTTGGTTTAACATCAATGACTTTGTACTTGACTTGCTTCATCTCTACATAACAATGGGCCCCACAGTTTGTATACACAGGCCAGTAGTTTCCAAACTGTACAAAGCCAGGAATCCTAGCCATTAACACCCTTAAAATTTACATAAGTACAAATATTTCTTATTTTGTTTGCTTGTGTACATAACTGTGTGGGTAAGAATGACTGTCAACTGACTCATTTTTAAAAATACATTTGGTCTCTAATAACTGAATAATTGGAAGAAAAAAACAAAAAAAACCTGCCACTACCCATTATCTTTGCGGGGAACCTGTGATTACCCTTCACGGAATCCTGGGTTCCATGGAACACAGTTTGAAAACGACTGACATAGACTATACTTATATTTGGAGAATAACTGTAAATTCCAATGTTAAAATTTACATCCCACAATAAATTATTTTTAATTGATGGATCTTATTTCCTGTAGCCTACAGGTTAAGAATTTATTCTAATTCAAGCGCTCTTGTACTATTATCCCTGTTGAAGCTGCACTGGTGAAACATTGGCAGAAATAGTTTTTATTAACTGGAGAGTAAAAGCCATTTTTCTAACTTTATTGCAAAATAGCATTACTGTACTTTTTAGTCAAAACATAAAAAAGACAAAAATCATCGTAAGGAATGACTGACAAGTTGTTTACAAGGTTTTGAAGCTCAGCTCCTTCCCTATACAACAGTCCCTAACTGGAGGTTGTATCCTTAAAGCCAAAATACACACACTGGTACTATACATGCAAACTCACCCAAACAATCAATAGCTCAGTTTGTAACATATCTAGAGATTTGAGAAATATTGTATTTTTAATACTATACAATTTATTGGTTGGAACAAACAAGTAATCATAAGATAAAACGAGAGAGAAAATGCCTATAGCCACTATTAAACCAAACATTTAGACTTTGCAAATTCTTGCATAGAAAATTAACATACTATTATATAATATTACAGCACCATTTCTACACTATTTCATAGCAAAAATGATATTGAAATAGGTTAAATTATATTTTCAAATCCTGAAATGTACAAGGTACAACAGAACACTTCTAATACTGCTGCACAACAACTGTAGTGAAATGGTGGTATTCCTACATTTTTTGTTATTATGTTCATATTTTATGTACCTTTCCCTCTGTGTTTAGTTCAACTAAATCTTAAGCTTGTTTATGCATGATGCCAGTACACCTTCTTAATCTTCTTTGCACTAAGTGGAGAATAAATTCTCCACAAGTTCTTGACAGTGCACTCTGTCTTGAGTCATTACTTGAGTCCAAAACAGCTTCTTTTGTGATGATGTCCTGTTCTTTCCTTAACATCTTGCCTGTAAACATCTATTTCCTCCTAGTGATCTATAGAATGATGTCTTCCTGCCCTGTCTTTCTTCTCACTTCTTTATGCGCCTCATACTCTAAGGATTACCTTAACACATCTTTGAATGAACACAAATAGCTTCCTGGCCTCCTAGTGATCTATACAATGTTGTCTTCCTGCCCTGTCTTTCTTCTCACTTCTTTGTGCACCTCATACTCTAAGGATTACCTTAACACATCTTTGAATGAACACAAATAGCTTCCTGGCAACTGATTCAAAAAGTTTCATCGTCAATGTCTTGTGTTGGTTCCTGTAGTAAAATCTCGCTGCTAAAGGGGTGGCTTGCCCTTTGCCATGGCTCCTTTCTGCTGGTTTGTTAAGGTTTTTGCCACACCTTCACATCTACAGTATTTGGTTACAGGACCAAAGATTCCACTGTACTTCATAACAAGCTATCTCCTACTCTGCCATTGCCCACAAGCAAGCTAGTACATACCTCCTTAGAATTAATTGTAACATTATTTTCATAGTAAGACATAATGATTGACATTGGATAGAACTAAGACCTTTGTCATGATAATTACGGTCATATTTTTTGTCAACATCCTACAATCATCCCATGTTGATTTATAATCTAATCATCTGGTTGCAAGCAAAAGAGACAAGAATAATAAGCCAGATGCTTGAGAATGTGAAGTGTTAGTTGTTTGCACAGAATAATGGAAAAAACAACAAAATCCAGGACCTTTTCTTGGACCAAATTGTCATCTTCAAAGACCTAATCTACCAAATTTAACAAAATGTTAATTCCACCAAAATTAAATAACCAATGTTTTATTATATTTTAAAATAAAATTCAATAACAGCAGCACAAAATAACACATGCATTGAAATATAGGTGAAAAAGTAAAAAATGAAACTAGTATAGATTTTTTCATAGCATTTTAGATAGCTGATTGTAGAACAACTCAAACAGATGAAATTTCCCAATTGTATGCCCTCCATGGTTGTTACATGGTTTCCCATGCTAAGATGAAAAAAAAAAAAACTTCCAGGTCTTTTTTCAGGACCTAATTTACTAATTTTAACAAAATGTGAATTCCACTAAAATTAAATAACTAATGTTTTATTATACTTTATAAAAATTAATAAGCAGCTGTACAAAACATTATATCAATAACACACACAATGAAATGCAGATAAAAACAATTTTCCCCCCATTTCTTACTTTAAAAATATCAGCTACAGCTTTAAAATGCTTATTCAATAAATTAAAATTGACAAAGCAAAACAATTTTTTGTTAAGAACAAATAAACTAAAGACACAAAATCAACTGAATTAATTTGAAAAATAGGGAAAGAAATCCCTAAGCTGTCAATTAAAAGTATGTTGCACATTTCAAGATAAAAATTAATTATGTCATGTGACCAGACAAAGAGCCTTTAAACTTTGTCTTCAAAGTTACAACTCCCATTTTTGCTTTCACCAGCAGCAAAAATTCAAGTTGCTTACAGATTGTAACAGACAATTACTATTATTTATCTTAAGAACTTTAAGCTTCTTAACTTTTCACAACTGCTTTCATTTAATTTGTTTTATTGCTCTTTGAACCATGTCTAAGAACCAAGACAAGCAATAAATCTAACAATAAGAGTATGAGTTTAGGGAAAACAAAGTTTTACGTTAAATCACATGACGTCTAACTATAAGTGCTTGTTTTCATAATAAACCCTGTTTTCTCCTACTATATTTGTTGTCCAAAAAATAAATTCATGTTTCTTTGAAAAATGAATTTTAGAAAATCAAAAACATATCTCTCACTAAGTTAGACTGTATGAAAACTACTGTAATTTATTTGGCTTTCTAGCAAATCTAGGTTAAAAAATGTCATTACTTCTCCATTCAATGACTTCTGCACAAATCCATTGATTTCTGATGGCAAATTGACTCTTACAGCTCAAAATGAACATAATATCATGTGATTTACAAAGTGTATCTTGCAGGCTATAAATTTACAATACAGCTTAGCAATATCCATACTAATTATAAGTATGTGTACTTTGTGCCAAACTCATAATATTATAGAGGTAGAGATAAAATCTAAAGTGGTAAATATGGAGAGAAGCATCACACAATACACAGAAGAGAACTTATTTAAACATTTCCTTTTGAAATAAAGAAATTAAAACTTATAAGCTAGTTTTGATGTCAAGTTTATTGACATAGATTGATAATGAAGTATACTTAAATTTTGAACGTTACTCTGTAAAAGGTTGTATTTTACACACCTGTGTACATTTTAAACATGCTGTCAAATATATATATATATTATATATTACTGCCCATAATGGTATTCTGCACTTGCTCAGAATGCCTTTAGTAAATTGGGCATGCATAAAACCTTTGGGAAAATCTTAGTCAAACTTTGGAAAGAAGCAAAAGGCTGATTAGAGAACGAAACGTCAACAATTTTTTGTAAAGTTTTGAATCAGAACGACTTTTGTTGATACGTGCAAGATAGCAAGGGATTTTGGCAGTAGTTAATTTATAAAGACACAGGAGAAAGCATAACATATGAGCTTGGGCACAAAAATCCTGCTCAGACCAGAACTCATGATTGGCATTCAAAACATAAATTAGAAAAAAAATAAGGTAAAATAAAAAAAGGACAATACAGTGAATTTAGAAAATGATTTTATATTATTTTGCAGACATTATTGTTTCAAATTGCAAAAAAAAACTTAATGAAATAAAGTGGTTTTCTTAGAAAATAAAGATAAAAGTTTATAAATGAAAAACTTTACCTTCGTAAAGGACTTGGATAAAAACACATTCTTTTTGTATCATATTTTACCCATGGATATATTTTGAACCAACTACCTTAAATATAACAGTTGTTTCATAAATATTTTTGAAATCAGCTTCTGTACATATACGAGTTATGGTTGGCACTTACGACTGAAGTGGGTTCAATCTCTTCTCAAAACACCATTGCTGATATCCGTGTCATTTCTGTTGATAAATGTTAATGGACTAAGCAAAGTTTGAGATAGATATATGGCAACCTTAGAAATTAAACCTCAATGCTGTGCAAAAGACTGCATAAGCTCTATGCCAGAAGCTTGAGCTTCTAAATAGCCAAGTGTACTATGTCAGATCACAGAGATGGCCTAAAATGAAGTGGAAAAGGTGTACACTCCAGAAGGCACTGCAGAAGCAGAAACTAGGGTGTAGCTGCCAATCTGGTGCTATCAACAGGACCTCACAATGGATTGGAACAATTCATATTTAGTACCATGGGTAACATATGAATTGGAGGGAAGGCCTGGAGTTGTAATCCTGTCCTGTGCTGATGGAATGCATCCATCGCTAAAGCCCAAATGTGAGGTACTGGAGACCAAATTGCCAGTAGTTAGGTGTTCTAATGGGAGACCAACCCACCGATCAGAGTTGCAAAATAAGAGTCAATCCCATAGAACCTTGCGATGCAGCATCTATTCTGTTGGGAGAATCTGTTTAGGTTGAGACAACTGATCTGTGACTGAAGGCATCACTAGTGGAACATGGCAAGCTAGTATGGTATGATAGGAGTGGTCCCGAGAAAGGAGGTTCAAGAATCGAAAATAAGGAGCCCTGGACCAAGTGCCTCCTCCTTGTGAATAAAAAATGTCAACAGTGGTGCGACGCCACAGCTATGGCAATGTATGGATAGGAGCCGACTACAACAAACTTGGACATTTACATTCCCAGTAAAAAATGTCAACTCAGATTGCAGAATGAGTAACTTGTGAACCTTGGAGAATCTAGGACTTGATATAGATGAGAAAGATCAATGACTGTACACCAGTCTCCTGTCTTCTTAGGCCCAACAAATTGATGGGAATAAAACCCTGAATAACTGGCACAATTCTCTCCCTACCCCAGATCAACCAAACTTTTATAGCCCTAAAACTAAGTTCTGAAATCCGAGGACCCACAGGAGACAGAAACACTACACGTTGCATGGATAATGGTGGTGAAGATGTGAAAGGAATGATTAATACTGACTCAAGGACCTGTAGTGCTTCAGGATCTGTGGTTAAGGTTACCACACATCCAGAAATTCTCTGAGCCAAGCCCCACAGACCTCGAAGGTGTACAGTAATAACCGACACCTCTGGCAGTGATCAGACCAAACAGCAGAACCCTTGGATAAGATAGAATCTATTCTGGGTACCAATGTACTTAGGGGCTGACGTCGGGGGTCAGGACCTACGAATAGGGGCAGAACTATGATGCCAATGACAAGAAGGATGAATGTAGAAGCTGACAACTGAACCAATGTACATGCTAACATTGGTTCCATCTCATCACCAATGAAGATGGTGATCCTGAGAGTCTTACAACAAAGTGAAGTGAAAGGAAACCAAAATGTTGGATTTTAGAGTTGTAAGTTCGTAGACTTATCCTGACCCATCAGGGAACATTAATCTATTCAGGTTAACTACAAATCTGACTTAGAACCCTGAAATTCAAAATTTGGAAAGTTCTTCCACCTGGCAGATAAGGCATAACTGTCCCTTCACGTAACTGAGAAGTATGAACCACAATGTCCGTAGATGGAGAGAAAACTAAATATTTGCTTCCAGACCTTTCAGCCATCAAGTAAGGTGCAGGCTCAAAAGCAATCGGGGAAAGACCCAAATCATCACTCTCTCAATGAATCAACAAAAGAAAAGAAGTGAAAGGCAGCTTATCCCAAAGTGGCCTTCTTTTTGTTTTTATATGTCATGTGTTGATTACCATTGATCAGAACCACATTTGGTCAGATAAGTTTGTTTTGTTGGAGCAAAGCAATGTTGGGCTATCTATTGTGTTCAATATAGGGAATCAAACCCAGGATTCCAGCAATACATGTCTATAAACTCACCACTTGTCCCACAGGGGGAACTAAAAAGCCAACAGACAAAAAGAAGGCAGAGGAAAAAGTGAATCTAAATTCTCTTCAGAATGTCGAGGATTGCCCTCAGTTGCAGCCTTAAACACCCCCGGAGGAACACCACAGAACCTAATATATGTCTCCATCTCACTACAAATAAGATCACCGACAGTCTCAACTGAGAGTGACTAACACTCTGATTATTATGTGATGCTAGATATGAGAGATGGGATAGGAGAGAAGAAATAATAATCCAGGAATTCATACCATATATTAGATTGCTAATTGGACAATTTTGTTTTTAAATATGAAAATCAATTATGTAACATGGAGAATGTTCAGTGTCTCCAAACAATTGTAGTACTGGGAAACCCATTAGTGATGCTTTGTCGAGAAAAAGTAATAACATTATCTGAATGAGGTACTTATATACAGTACCAGGACAGAGGACACATTGAAGTAGGTGGAGAATGTCACGAGACAAGTATCACCAAGGATAATTAAGTGGCATATAAAAGACTGGAGGAAGCAAAAAAAAATCAGACCAATGTTTAGATGGGCAAAGGAAGAAACCTTGGCAGTTGAGTAATAGCTGTAGTGTGAAAGAAGGTATTTTTTGGAATTATACCTCAGCAAAGGTCAAGAACGTACCACATACTACTACATATTATGATGCAATACTACTCAATTAAAACAATGCAAAAATTCAGAAAGTTCTAGAAACATGATGCAATAATACAACAATCATCAATTTATAACTGTTGAACTACACAACATATGATTAGTAAACAATTACGAAACAAACCTGCAATAAATTATCGCTTCTAAAATTAATTAAATTTAACACTTGTACTATATATACTATCTAAATAAACTATCTAAATCATAACACTCGCATAAACTTAAACAGTCGTGTATATCTAACAACCACTTACCGGTTGTGGTGTACTCAGTATAGGGTTTATAACTGTCTTTCTCTGTCGCAGTCTTCTTGGGGTTGAAATCTCAGTTTGTGGAGGAGGAGGTGACGGAGGTGGCGGCGATGGAACAAAGTCACATCCTACATTTCATCGGTTATTATGAATAAAATTTATTAATGTAACAGAATATCAAAATACTTTATTCAACTCAGAATTCTTTACTAGAAATATACTTGTGATGTTTTATATATCTATCCTTGTTATTAAAAGATATCAATTTAAAAAATATATAAATTTCATTTCATTAATTCTTTCCATATGGGGTCAATGGATTCGCCACAATTCCTCCAGTCTCTCAATTCTGCACAGAAGCATGTAAGTTTGTTACATTAAATCTTTCGACACAGGGTTGGTCAATTTTACAAAGTCACGTGACCTTCTGTACTCATTTAAAGTTGACATAAATTTAATACTTATAACTCTATATATTGGGTATATCTTCATGAAATTTGGCAGTCTTTCAGTTAATATTACAAGTCTTTCACATACAAAAAATCATATTTTTTAGTGAAGTATTTCTAATAAAATAAAATAAATTTTTGTCCATGAATATATTGGGTATTTGTTTTGAATAGTCTGTGTGCTAAGTAATTTTTATGTTAAAATTAAAAATACTTTTCGTCGTCTCAAAAATCTCAAATTTCCTTTGTGTAATCCCTGAAACCTCCTAAATGCATTTCAAACACTTTTTCACTAATTCCTTGTTGTTTTTATTATTTTCTCTACCCTATCTCAAAACGAGATCGGTCAATTCGACCACCAAAAAAAAAAATCTAAATAAACCTAAATTACCCTTCTTTTCTTTCTAGAGTGACTTCAAATTGTAACCTGAAACTACATTCCTTTATCCTAAGTAGCTTTTATTTCGTAACAATATACATCTATTTATAATTAAATTTTATTGTTTTATTGCCCTTTGAACCGTGTCTAACTGCTATCCCCACCATTATAAGTTGTAAATCACTCGGGGAACATGCAGCTCAAATTACATTACCCACGAGCTGCTCGCCTGTGTGCCTCGTGAACCATTTTAATTATATTATTATTATTATTGTTATTACTTATTTTACCTAATATAGTCTCAAATAACTTAAAAAAGATCCGTACTTATAATTTTAGTTACATTTATAATAATAAATATGAAAAACAAGAAATAAAGTACTTACCCAATCTTCATTTTTCTTGCCCTCGATTGTCGAAGAGAG
>NW_013665726.1:990452-1023814 GCF_000517525.1 Limulus polyphemus | reverse complement strand
AATTGAAATAAACCTAAATTACCCTTCTTTTCTTTCTAGAGTGACTTCAAATTGTAACCTGAAACTACATTCCTTTATCCTAAGTAGCTTTTATTTCATAACATTATACATCTATTTATAATTAAATTTTATTTTTTATTGCCCTTTGAATCATGTCCAACTAATACTTGCACAATATAAGTTGTAAATCACCTGCTGTATGTGTAACTCACATTACCCTATTGAATTACACAATGCATGGGCTACTCGTGAGTGTACCTTGTGGAAAAGTTTTATGTTAATTTTTATTTTACCTAATCTAACTTTAAAAGTTTCTAATTCTTACATTTCAGTTACTTTTATAATAATGAATAAAGAATACACATGAAAAACAAGTAATAAAGTATTTAGCTGGGTCTTCTTTTTTCTGCTGTCAACTGTCAATGATACTTAACCCTACTTGTTTATACCAATGGTACTATTGCATTAAACAAGTTTTTACTTAATTAAAAAATGCACTAAATAGTACAGAACAATAACATGCAAAAAAACAGACAATGTACCTTAACTATCACAATTTTCTGGCTTTTTAACTATGCGACAAGAGCCATTCAAATTCATCTAAGCTCGTCTATGTGTTTCCCATGAGAATAAAGTTTGAATTGGAAGTGAAATAGACAAATCTCTGTACAGAAAACAATGTAGTATAAAAAATCATTTGATAGATTGAAACTTTTAATTTCTATTGGTTATAAATAATACAGTATTAAACATCAGAGAACTATTGGCAATTTCTGAAAGAAAGGATGTTACAAGCGGGTATGGCAAGGGGGTCTGATTTTCCACTTCATAGCTCTGTAATCAAATAAGATTGAAAGCTATTAGAATTATGCTTTGCTTGAACAATGACAATTTTTTAATATTGCTTCATAAAACTAAACATGTATAATATCTAAATTTGGATTATCAGCTATGATCTTGCGTCAAATTTATTTGTGAACCATGATAAGAAAGTAGTATAATTAAATTTTTAATGAAACTCACTAACACATTTTCACACGCTCAGAAAAAGATGCCTGTAGCGAAAGTGTTAATTCTTTTAACTACGACTTACTTATGATGTAAGTAGGTATGCAACTCTCGTGAAAAGTTCTTTACAAAACTGAAACTAGTGGAAGAAATTCTTTTAAACTTGAGATGAAAGGTCTTATAAGTAAGTAGTTTTTGAAAAATAAGATATTTAATTTTGATTTTTTCTAAAGCAGTGTTTTTCTCATGCTTTTTTTTTCTTTTCATATGTTGTCTATCCAACATGCAAAGTAATTTTCATTTTAAGATTAAATTCTTATAATGTCTTGATAGTTATCATATGTTTTTTAAGAAAAATCTTTATATTTCATCTGTTATTTTCACTAACGAATATCTGTATGGATTAAGTCGATTTGACCAATCTCATAACCACCATAAAAAATTAGGAAATCAATATAAATTATGCCTTTTTTGTTCTAGAATGACTACAGATTATAACACGAAAACATAAATGTTTCGACTAAATAGCTTAAATCTCATAACATTTTACATTTATATATTATTTTTATTAAATTGACCTTTCAGCTGTGCCTGGCTAACAATTCAGAAGTTACAATGACACAGTGCATGTGCACTCATGTTACTGTATCCAATAATATAAAACTGACCTTTAGTCTCTACAAATTAACTTGTCTTGAATGTGTTTTAGAGGACTAGTATTTTGTAAAATAGTCATATTTCAATTATTATACATTATATATGTATATAGATTATTACTATTTCAAATAACTTCTTAAACTTATTTTTCTTAGAACATAGAACGGTAAATAAAGAAGTAAGGTAAACAATTATCTCTTCTAGTTATGACCTTTGTACTTGGTTGCTGCTTGTCGTACCTTGCTTAGCCTTAAGAAATTTTGCATATGAAGAATGTGAAATGATATAATTTTTTTCAGGCTTTATATATATACAATTGAATAACCAAAAAATCATAAATTACTATATCGATACCACAGAACTCAATTATAATTTATCAATCTCAGAAACTAAGCTGTATTTAGGTAAAATAAATATGAAATTTCGAGCAGACTAAAGCCTCAACTTACCTCTATGGCATCTTGCATCGAAAGAATGAAATAACGCAGTCATATTCGATTGGTTATTCACGTCATATATAATGACCATTTCCAAAAATGGTAAAGAGGTGATCGGGGCCACTGAATTTGATTCGTACATGAGATATCTCAACAAATAAAAAAGATGGATTCTTATTTTATATTTTACTTTGTCAATATTGGTAATTTGAGTTCCTAATTCGTACAAAACTGTCTAATTTGTATTTTCACATCACAAACATTGTTGCATATCACGTGACATAAAAATCGATGTTTAGGTGTATAACAGTAAAATTTTAGTTATAATCTACAGTTTGATACCAAACTTAATGACATAAAGTCATAAAATAGTAGTTCAATAAAATTTTGAATGCGAGTCAACAAACTCGATGATATGGCCTTTGACCCCTGTGGAAAGGGTTAATGTAGACTAAATCAACATTAGGCTATCTTTTCTTTACCTCTTTCACCGCAAAACTTATACATACACAACAAAAAGACACGTTTTAATATTTCACAACTTGTCTAAAACTGGTAAACTTTAGGAACTTTGAACGGGGACTTTCCTTCCTTCATTATAGTACAAAGTTCCAAACTCCTATGAGGGTGACATATATATACATGTGCCTATGGTAGTGAGAGTTAATAACTTTCTTACTTGTACAATGTTATGTTTCCCTTTTCTGACTCTTCCAAAGGAATGAGAGACGTAGGGGTTCTGGGCAAAAACTTTATTCCTGGTTTTCTTTTATTACCATTAGAAAAGTCTTCCACAAGATCTAAGTTTTTCTGTTCTTTCAAGTCATCCAGTGATAGAAACTAGGATACAACAAGGATATTCCAGCACTTTTACTTTAAAGTCTATAAGACAGCTTATAGTATTTCAAGAATTTGATATTCAACGTGTGACAAGAAATTCGGAGATTTAAAATCTAAGATTAAATCATAGCAGATCAGTTTTTCTTCTTTAACTTAGTATCTCATATTACACAGATAATATTAATATCCCATACACAAAGTAAATAAAATAATTTTTTCAAATATTAATAGAAATTACACACACAAACACTACAAATACATTTACTATAATAATAGTATTTAATAATTACACTAATCATACATTAAATTTTTATCTTTAATATATATATATATATATTTCAACATCAAATTTTGAGAACTTCAGCATATATATATATAAAGTTTATAGTAACATAACATACGGGTCAGCATTATAAATCCACTTCCATATAACCAGTTTTAAGAGCATATAGGTGAAAATTACATGACTGTCAAATTTGAAAAGTGGTGTGGTAACAAAAAATATAATCCATCAACAGATGGTTACTGATCTATTAACACCGTTATTCAATGGCCATAATATACTCAATACCTATCATATGGGAAAGAAAACCTTGTTTCTTTAGAACTGTGAATCAGTGCGAGTTTTGACCCGTTTTCATTATTTTTAGCCAAAAAACTACTGGAAAATGAAGACGTGGGACAATTTCAGTGGAATGATTAGACAACGCTTTGATACTTACATCTATATCATTGCTTTGGTTTCCAAATGTAACATCTTTATCTTTACCCTGCTCATCTACCGATCCTTGTTGAATAAGTTTCCTATCAAAACAAAATCAATAATTGTTATTATTATTAATTATTTCACCATCAACCACTTAATCCACCTATATTTACAAATACATCTTAGACAATTATCAACAAAATGAAAATGTTTTCTCACTGCAAGGATATAATTTAAGCAAGAACATAGCATGTCAACACAAAAATAAATAAAAAAAAAAGAAGAGTTAAAGGGATATTGGAAAGAATGCATAAAAGTTTGATAACATTCACCACAAAATAAGTTATAGTATGATTTAAAGTTGTATTATTCAGTCACTAAATTGGAATTATTTTTTTAATTTTAAAAATGTTTGTGTTTACACTCTGGTTGAGTATAGTCAATAACAACAGCTTCTTTTGAATAAACTGCTTAACTGCAATGACATACTTACTTGCGTTACTCTGTAAAAAGTACAAATTGTTATAAAAACAAGGCTTTTTTTTTACTTGGTTAAGTTGATAACTTTGTTGCTCCAAGCAGCTGAGTAATCAAATGAAGTGGAGAGCTGAAAATAAATGCTGCATTGTTCATTATATAGCCTTGCTTATTTCAATGTGTTAGATAGAAACAAATAAAAAAACAAAAATTAATCTTGATTGATATTTGGTGAACTTAGTTACCTTTTCAAATAAAAACTTTTACAAGAAGCCAAATCCTTTAAAAGTTTATTATTCAAAAGAAGGGAGTACCAAATGTCAGTTTCATCTAATAAGCAGACAGAAGGTAGGCTTAGGGAACCTCAAGCTAGAAGTAAGGCAGTCTTTCTTTGATGCATACAAATGAATTACATGCCATATAAAAATTTCCTTTTTAGATTTATATAGTTAAAAAGAAAAAATACTTAAGAACCCAATAATGCATTTCAAAGTTCTGAAACAGGATTCATTTTGATGCTTCAGATACTTACACGTTTGCAAATCACAAATGTGCCTAAACAAGTGTTTCTGACAAAATTATTTTAACATTTGATTTTCTTCAATAGTTTTAAGTATGCTGTATAATATATTAATGCAAGAAAACCATTTCATTCAGGATTTATAAATATTTAAAAATTGATTTAGCTATATGGTATCTTGTGACATATTTTGGTGTAAGTTTAATCTTGTGCCTGTGTGATAACAAGTCTAAAAAATTATCTTGAATAAAGCTCTAATTTCAATCATTGCACTATATTTAGAAGTTATTTTTAGTATCCCTTTATATAATTAATTTTGCATTTTTACTGTAGTTAAAAAATACATAACTTTCATGTAAAATTACATATTTAAGAAAAATTATACATACCAGTACTACATAAGTGTAGATACAGTACCTTATACAATCAGACTACAATACTAAAATAAAATATTTTCTTTATAGATGATTGAAATTATCACAACATGCTAGTTTTTCAAAAGAAGCTATTGTCAGACTAAATAAGACACTATTTTTAAATAAGTTTCTTTTTTAAAATATTGTAATATTAATCAAGCTTATGAGAAAGCTTTTCATGAAGCAGTACCAAAGACTAAAATAAACTACATATACAAATCACCTACTTTTTACTACTAAGAAGGTCCAACATTTGAAAAACCAGGTTATAAAGATACTCCACCTGCAAAAAAAGTTGTATTTAATTATTTTTTAAGCAAATGCTACTTTATTTTCTTGCAACTTTGAATACTAGAAAGTCATAAAGTTTTAATTCGCTTAGATGTGTTAGTGAAGTAACTTCAAGATTACAAGTTGAGCTCCCTAACCACCTGGCCATGCCGGGCCAAATGAATTTTGAAAAATAATCTTTTATACAACAATGAAAAACATATCCAATTAACCATCACCCGATGGAGACCTATGGCCAAAACTAACTGGTTACATTATATAAAATGTTTTATTTGAAAAGTTTTTTGTAGAAGTAAAGTTTAATAACTTAATATACCAAAAGTTGTTAAAAATATCAAAGTACCCTCAGAAGAATACTAAATTGAATTGATGTTGTAACTTATAATGATTATTATAAATCATAAAAAATATTAATTACAATACTGATTAGTGAGATTACTAGTAAGTACAGGATAACATAAAATAAATACTTTAAAGTATAGAAATAATAAAATAAATCATAATGGGAATAACTGAATAGTTGGAATAATACAAAATGGCAATAATCGGAAACACTATTTTTCGTTAATTAATCATAATTTTGAATGACCAATTACTTTGTGTGACACTAATCAAAGTGACTGACACCCATAAATTAATCAAGTTAAATGCCCAAAACTAGCCAACAGATCGTTTTTATAACTTTTTGAAGATATTCCAAATACTTTAATACCCTTATGTATCGCAAACCTCAAAAAATAATTTTGACTTTTGACACACTCACACAAACCCGACACAAATTAAATAGAGAAACACAAGCATATATTCTATTCATGAGAACCAAAAAAGTAACACAAGTACTAAGTCTTCTCGCAGAAATTAAAATGGTGTGAATAAAACCTTAAAAATAATTTATTTTACAGATATTTCACAGTTATCAGTATCACATAAAAAATTACCTTTTTACTATAAACACAAGTTGAACCTTGTATAAGAAGAGCTGCTTGAGCAAAGTTGAGAGTTGTAATTCCATCATTAAAAGTCAGTGTTAGTCCTTCAAGCTGTAATAAGTTTGATAGTATAACTGCAAAGCTTCTGAATAATACATTTTATTTAATTTAGAAAATAAATGTATAATTATACATCTGGTTAATTTTGGTTGTGGTTTTATTTGCAGTTCAACACTAAAGGTAAATAATGTAAACAGAATAAATTTTTACAAATAAAATGATTAGTTGAACATTTCACAATTTTTTACCTAAAAAGAAAAAAAAAAGATTTACAAAAAAAAATTCATATCAAACTTACAGCAAGTTTCATTAAAACATAAAAAGATACATAAAATTAATTGTATGATGAGTTTAAAATATCAACTTAAAACTGATTAACTTACTTCTGCAAGGTACTCTTCCAGGTATGCTGCGATGTCTATCTCCCAGTTTTTTGTTAAATCTCTTATTGGATTTAAAAGATGAGCAAATCTGACTTCAATATCTCCACATGCATTGGTCTCTTGTGAACTGACAGGTGCCATCTCAAGAATGTATATATAGCAAAATTCAAAATTTCCTGTTTTTGATTTTTTTGCCTCTTTTATCAGTTCACTACACAATTCTTAACATCTGTGTGGAAATAGTATTCACAATTTTAGCAAAAAATGAAAAAATAAAAGCTAATTTATTTATCAAGTTTCCTAAGTTACTATTAAAAATATATCAATATAAACAAAACACAGTAACAGTGTACATATTGTAAAAGACTGCATGTCTATCTACACATATTTCAGGAAGTCTAAAGTTACTTACTGAAGGTGACTTTTCCCATCAACAAGAGACCACAATGATATATATTGCTTTCTTTCTCAGTGTTCTAATATTCTGCTGCAAATCACACATACACGTAGTCCTTCAAGTCTGACAGTGTCACCACATTGTCACTTCAAAGCATTCATAAAACAAGTTTTGGTAAGGCTTATTAAAGCCTCCATCAAGCCTGTCATGGTGCCTACTGCTTTGGTCTATTACTGATCCTTTTAACCAAGAAATAAATACTTTGAAATTCAGATCCTATTATTATTTGTCATGGCATTGGCCACACGGTTAGATGTTGTTTGTATACACAGACAAGCTCACAGATACTTTTGTGTCTGTTGGCTGATATGGATCTGATACTCTAATTTTAACTGGCCTAAACTAGCAACATTACACCCATAGTACAATGGTTTCAAACTAACTATTTTTGTATATAGACATCAGATATTTGTAAATGAAAACCTATGTCTATGATTTAACCATATGATTAAAGGGTTAAACCAATTTGGCTACTTCTCGTATGGAAAATGATACACAGTTCAACAATACTTATGATAACTCTGAGCTTTCTTAATATATCTTCATAACAATTGGTGAGATTTTGCTAAAGATTACAAGTAATTTGTACACAAAGAATGAGACTATTTTAATTAGATTTATTATTGTATTATAGTTATTTGCACTCAGACTCTGAATATTTCAAGTATTATCATCAACATATTATGCAATGACATGTTTAAAATTAAAAATAGAAAATGTCCATACCTTTTAATTTTTCATCAAATAATCTTGAAGATATTCTTAGTTTATATATATTTTTTAAGAAAATGTTTATTTTTTTGATATTTTATTTTCTTTTCCTATCCTTTAGCATTATTACTTATTGCAACACACATGAATGAGCATTCTAGGAGCTTCCTCGACAGTGAAAGTTTAACTGCCATCAGAACATTGAGATATTTGCGTACCACACTAAGCCTGATAAATCGAGGCAGTTTGGCTATATTGTAAAAAATTTATTAAACCTTTCTAATATGCATTTTAAAACATAATTAATTAAAATATAAAACTAAACCCTAAATTTAATTGTTTATCTGACATATTTACAGGTGAGAAATACTGCTAAAGCACTAGCATGGATGCAAGCAGCAACAAAGCTAAAAGCGTTTGACAAGTTCTCTATGAAATTCTTCTTGCCAATTTTAAAATAGTATTTCAGAATTTGGTCTTTCTATTGGTTACAAACATCTATTTCAATCAAGTATAATTGGCTGAGAAATTGGAACTGTATATGTAGAAATAGATGTGGCACCTTTCAAGAATTCCAAGAAATTTATTTCTCATTCCTCCCATTGTTCCATAAGAGGCTTGAAAGAACAATGTGTAAACACAGCAATTAACCTAATTTCAGTCTATACATAGAAATGTAGTGTTCAGAAAGAACTATTTAAGTTATAAAGATGAAAAGTTAAAATTTTCTGAACTCATGCGTCAAATTGAAGTTTAAGAATTTTTCTTTAAGGTTTCTTTTGAAATAAAGGAATTAAAACTTAGATAGTATAAAACTTTGAACTATAATGTAAACTTTAATGCTAGTTTCATTGTGCATTGATAGCAAGATTACTTAATTAAATTTTGAATGTAACAACGTAAAATCTCATAACATGAGCAGTACAGGGAAGCTCGGAATTATATGGTTAAAGTTTCAATTACAAAATCAGATATTAATTATTAGCAAATTTAGACTAACAAGAAGATTTTTAGCAAATTTGATTGTGACCTAAGTTACATTCTGCATGACACAAGGCTGCAAAGACTGCCATACTGGTCAGAGGAGGTCATAATTCGGAGGTACGCTATGAACATGTACCAGTTTAGCATGTGAAACTATTTTGTTGATAGAATAAAAGTACAATTCAGTCAATACAAATTTTTTTTATTGTTTAATTTTCTAAAGCAATTTTCCCTTCTGCTTTACCCATGAAGTCCATGGGTTAGTACGGTCCTGAATGGACATACTTATGAAGCAAGTATATCGCAAGGGAAAAACCAATGAGCAATCTTGTGGAAACACCCAATCTCAACAGTGTGCATTATTAGCCATGGAAATATAGTATTTTATGATAGCATCATGGCCATACAATATGAATTTGTGATGCATTAAGTATACCTGAACAGGCAACACTCACTACAGAGCAGAATCCTAACAGTAAAGAAAAGGAACATGCCCTTGAAAGGAAGTACATACAAAGATAACTTACCCAGTCACAGTCTTACCACAGTTTGAAGGATGGTAACAGAAGCAAGACAGTATCTGACATGGAAGAAACAGCCATATGAAGCAAATAGTGGGAGATGAACACATGAGAAGTAGTCCACATGGACAACAGAGGTGAGATGCTAGAGAAAAGGTAATGTACCTGATCTGATGTGACAACACATGGAACAGATTTCAGGAAGAAGAAGATGAGGAGGAATAAGCCAAACCCAATTGGTAAGTGTTGAAGAAGAAAGATCACGAACAGAGGAATGTTGCCAGGAGATGAAAAGGCGGGAACAAGAACCACAAAAGGAAGCCATGCAGCAAATGTAACAATGAAGAGCATGTACAGGACATAGAAGCCTATCCAGGTCAGACCTGGAATAAAGGTGGGAAATGGAAGGAAGAATTACCTTCACGAGCTGCCAAATTCTTGGGATGGAAAGATCAATCCAGATAAAGGAGAAAATATGCAGATTGGTACAAAGTGCAGGAGACATTAATGGCAAATATATCAGATCAACAATGTCCTTAGGCTAATAGGAGTAGGAAGAAGGTCTTAAGGAGCAAGTAAAACAAACAACAGGAGGACAAAGTTACAAAAGAAGGTAAAGTAAGGCAGTAAAGAACCACATTGATATCCCAATCCAGAAAGACTGCTCAACGAGGAGGTCTAATATTCCAGAAGGAATGTAACAACATTGATAGGATAGGGGAGGTAAACACAAGACAGCACAAAAAAATGGAAGGTGTATGATAAGCCAGCTTGATAACAGGCGATAGTTGAGACTGAAGTCCCATGATCAAACAGTCAAATGAGGTAATCGGTAATATAAGGAACAGTGGGACGAGAATGGGAAAACTCTAACATAACAACCAATGGTGGAAGACGTTCCATTTACTTTGATAAACTGGCACTGAGGAAGGGCAAAAGTAATGAGCTGAAAATGAAGTGACCCACTGAGATAATCTGGATCTCCTTGCCAAGGATCTGATAAATACTAGGCATGAAGATAGAGGGTATGAAGGGCAAGATGAAATACCGGTAACTGAGGTAGAAGGAGAAGGAATGGAGTGAGAAGAAGGGTGGGGCAGTATGGAGTTGAAACCTGGGTTGTGCCAGCCAGTAAGAAGCAATCAGAAGAACCTGACACAAGATGGCATAGATTATTGAAATCACCCTGGAAAAATGACAAATGGGAGGATAAATATGGCTGAATGCATCAACAACTAGGGCTTGTGGTTGAGAAACAAGACCCCCCCCCAAAAAAAAATGGTAACTTGGCATTGAGAAAGGTGGTAAATGCATCCTGATGAGGCATACCCCACTGTGAGCATACCCACTGGTATACATGAGGATCAAGGGACCACTCCATGGGATGAATTATGTTATCAGTCTGGAAAGACAATCTGCCACAAGGTTGAGAGCACCCAGAACATGATAGCTGACAGGCTCTATAGCTCTGTGTGATAGAAGAGCCTGGACTGCCTTGGACAGATCAATTTCAAGGACTTTCTAAGCACACACAGAATGTTATTCAAGCACTATTTGGATGCTAAGATCTAAATCAAAATCAATTGGAATTCACTGAAATTTAATAAAATGTAGACTATGAATGTAGACTAAAAAGAAAAGAACAATTTTATTTATTGTGCTCAACTCCACAACATGCATTAAAGTTAGATATATCAGTATGTTTTGCTATTGTAATATTTTGCAATACATTTCAAGTATTCTTGCTAAAAAAAAGGCCCATTTTCAAGCACTTTTGAACCCTTTAAATTCCAATCTCAATTTCAAGGACTTTCAAGGATGCATATGCACTCTGGGCAATAGGATCCCGAGGTAATAGGAAAGATATGGGTATGAGACACAACAAGTGTAGTGAAAGGAACTGGATGGCAAGTCCTTTTGACAAGACCTGAAGAATCCATGATCAGTAACAAATTCCTGCCACATGTGAATAAAATCAGTCAAACAAGCCCCAACCATACTGGAACCCAAAGGATATTCAGTGGTACCACTAGAGATGCTGAGACCTGCATTAATAAAAACGAAGATCGGTGGAACCCCTAGTGCGAGAAACAGGTAAAGGACAGAAGGGTGTTAGATGTGGAACACGAGTTTGCAATGGCTCAGGTTGAGACAAATGAGAAACCAAGGACACTATAATCTACCAATGGTTATTTTGAAATTGTTTCACAGTTGTTATCACAGAGTACATGTAACTGACTGTGGTACTGTTGGCTGCTTGATTGACTACAGCATTCACTGTTGTTTTTTACCTGAATATGTTATAGTTGGAGATACAGTTTAAATTGTATTTAAGTCTTACTATTATATTTTAGTTAATTATGTATTACTTATGTTTTAAAATGCATAATTGAAAGGTTTAAACATTTTTAAAATATACATCATACTTTGCTTCAGTTCTCAAGGCTCATGGTATTACACAGCACACTAAAATTTTGTCAAAGGGTTGCACTTGTCTGCCAGAGACACTGTAATATGTCTTGAAGTCACCACAGACTTTTGTGGAGATGAAAAAGAAATAGTAAAGGACAAGAAAGGAAAATAAAACATTAAGAATTAGCTAAATGTGAAAAGGAAAAGACCCAAAAATACTTCTATAACAAAAACAATATCTTTAGATATCCTACAAAAAATTAAAATGTATGTACTTTGTTTCTATTTCCTAATTTTAATCATTTCATTGCATTGTACGTTGATGATATAGCTAGTTAGTGATATGGTAGATAAAATGAAAAATAAAATATAAACATTTACCTTAAAAAACTTTTGATATTCATTTAGGATGTTCTAGAGGTCATGCAAATAAAATATGAAAACTATAAGATGAAGGAAAGTATTTTTATACTTAAAATGAAAATCATCTTGCACTCAAACAATTTTAATAGTTTGAGTGCAAATAACTACTATAAATAAATAAATAACATTTTTACTGAAAAAACATAATTATAATAATGTCAATCTTTGTGTACAAAATACTTATAAACTTTAACAAAATCTTACAAGGTTTTGTGAGGAATGCTTAAGAGTTACTGTATGTTTTTTGCATAAATATCCTTCCCCAGTGGAAGTGATACAAACTGCATCAGGCAGTGCTGAAAGGTTAAAGTTGATAATTTTGGAATATTATATTTTTTTAGAATTAAGTTTTTTAATCCTTTTGGTTATTTTTCCTAATTCTTTCATATATTGAATTTAATAACATTGATGTTTATTGTATTGTTTATTGATGCTTGCACCTAGTCCTTGCCAGATATGGGTTTACTAGCTGTTTTTGTAAGTGATAAAATTTCTAGTTGTTTGAAATTTTTATTTTGGATTTCTGTTATATTATAATTAATTGTTTTTGTTTAACCCTGGTTGTAGCAGCATTTTGTTTTAGTCTGTTACACCTTTCCCATTAGTCAGCAGTTCAAAGTTAAAGACATTGGCAGATAGCTTTCACAGCTTTGCCCTAACAGAGACAGCAAGTTTGATGGCAATACTTTGATTACTTGAATAGTAAGAATAATTTTAAACCCTATTTTGAATTAGTTAGTTATTTTTGTGATAGTCAATTTAATCATGATTTTGATTAATCAACTGTTGAAATGATTGAAAATGCTAATTTGATTAGTCAACTACTTTCATGATAATTGATATAATCAGAATTTTGACTACTCAATTGTTGGAATTATCAAAAAGTTATAATTAGGAACACTATTTCCATTAATCAATTTAATTATAATTTCAAATAACTGATTAGTTTACATGACACTAATCAAAAATAATATCTGTTCATAGGAAATCAATTACATCATTTAATCGATTTAAACTGCCCAGCTGAAAAAGTGGGGTATCTCAGGGAACAGTATTGTTACGTCTCTGTTCTTTTGTTAATTTTCCGTAAAAATTCTTTCTGAAGAAACTTTAGCGATACAAGTCCTTTCTTAAATAAAACTAGTTTATTCTTTCTTAATACAACTTTGCAATACACTTAATTTCCACAGTCACGCTATAACTTAAACAAATGCTATAATTCACAACAAACGATTCATGTGCTTGACTCAAGTGTCCATCTCTATCTCTGTCTGCAATTCAATTCCCATCACTTCTTGGCGGTCTTATATACAAGAATACCGCACATCTAGTAAACACTCGAGCATTCACGAACCTTCGAGAATATCATGACATGTTACTAGCGTCACGTGACTTCCGCTATTGTAACAGTATTATGAACTTGCTTTTTTTTATTGACACCAATGGCATAGATGAAAGAATGGTCAATAAACTGCTTAGCTGATGATATTAAGGTCATGGCTACTGCTGATTCTGAGGAAGATGCTGTTGCTTTACAAAACAATTTGTTTTTTGGTGAGTTGGGCTAATAGATGGCAGATGACTTTTAAATGCAAAGTAATGCAGGGGGTTATTATAATTTAATTTATAAGTATAATTATTGTGGGAATAACCTTAGTGTTGTGGAAGAAAAGGATCTTGATGTTGTTGTTAATTAGTCTCTTACGTCATCCAAGCAGAGAGCTATTGCCAAGGGCAAGGCAAATAGGATTTTATGTTATATTTACAAAACACTGAATATAATTCTAAAGAGGTATAATTTCATTGTACAGGTCACTGGTTAGGACTCATTTGAAATAACATATTAAGTCTTGAGTTCCGTACCTTAACAAGAACATTGAGTTGTTGAAAGCAGTTCAAAGTTGGGTTACTAGAATGATACTGTTGAAAATATTGTCATAAGAGAACAGGTTAAGATCAATGAAATTTTTTCTTTTGAAAAAAAATGAGTTAGAAGAGATCTGATTAAAATATTTAATATTGTCATGGTAATTGATATGTCAATACATCATCTATTCTCATACTTAATGGTACACAAATACAAATTGTGGCAGGGTTGAAGTCATCTTTAAACTAAAGTTTTTACTTTTGTAACAGGGTGGTCGGCCTTTGGAATGGGTTACTTTCAGATGTAGTGGTGGTGATTGTAAATTTAAGGGAAGACATGCTAAATATTTATGATAAGGGTTGGCTTTGAGAGTTTTTGTAGTTAAGTTTAGTGGATGGGACAGCCTCAATGACCCAAAAGGCCACTTGTCCTTAAATGTTGTGTGAAATATAAATCATGCCTTATTCTAAAATTGAAAATAAAAAAATTATACTATGTTTTTTATTCATTAATATAACCATAAAACTGAACATTAAGTACCTTTATGCAAATGTAGGATAATTCAAAACATCTTGGATTTTGCTTATACATTTCATGTAATAAAATTAGAACACGGTTTTTGCTAAGCAAGGGTAAGATTGAATTGTAAATAGAGATGATTTGAATTGCAAGGTGGAATTCAATACTGAACAAATTATTTCTTGAGACAGAAAGGGACAATTTGGTCCTTCAAGGCTGTCTTTACACATCCACTCTTGAGAAAGTAAAAAATTAAACCTCTCATTCATTTTTCAGAAAGTTATTAATTCCTCTCTTTACCTCTTGTAAAATGTTGGCCTACACTATTGCTGACAGAAAATCATTCTGTAAATCAGTCATCTTGTTAGAAATATTAAGCTGTCTTAGCTTGTCTTATCCAAAACTTGTTAATTTTAATAACATTACCTCTTACCCATCTTTTCTCAGTGGAAAATAAGTCGAGATGTTAATCAATTCATACAAAAAACCCTTCCATCCCTCAAATCATCCCTCTTCTGAATCCTTTCCAATAAGTTACTACCCTTTCTTAGCTAAGGAAACCAGAACTGTATACAGTATTCCAAGCAACACATAACTAGTGATCTATATATATAGATAGATCTTTTGCTACTTATAACATAGTCTATAAAGTCACCTAAAATAGCTTTATTATTAGCAACAGAACACTGCTTCGATGACTTTATATGATAACATTATAGCTATCAAAAGTTATATTTTACAAAATAAATTACCATTATTCCAATTTTAAGTTGTTTGATTTTGTTTTTAGGTTACATAAATAATATTCAAAATATTACATTTTTCTTTCAATAAGTACTCGTTTGCCTAATAAATAAAATGTTTTACAAATCTTCATTTTTTTCCCTTGGTTGGTTATAAAGCAGTTGAGTACCTGCATAGTTATAGATACAACAGTCAGGGCTCCAATTTTGTTCTAAACATCTTTATTAAAGTGCAGAACAGTACTGAATAAAATGTCTGAAAAAAGGTACACAGTACTGTTGCAACAGGTGACTCACAAGTGAATAAAGCTTTATTTCTTAGTATTCAACGATACATGAGCTTGACCTATAGGTTTGAGATATTCAGTATCTCATTGTGTATGTGCACTGCATTCAGGTACTATGCATTAGGCACTGTAGGTGGTGTGTTATTGTTTGCATGTTATCTTAGTTCATCTGAAATGTTATATTGAAAATTAATTATTTTGATACAATATGTAAAAGGGGAAGCATTATGGTTAATAACAGAGATTTTTAGAAAGCATGTTTCCAAAATAAACTTTTTTTAAAGGTTAGCATGATCCCAGAGTTTGATAAATTATTAAATATGAATGACTGGCTTTAAGTGTTTTTTCTTCAAAAGTTTAGTGGATGGGTGAAGCCTAATGGACCAATATTTTAAGGGCTCAATTTTAACAGTCGTATGAAATGACTAAACATTCTCTCGGACGACCAACTTAAAACCTTGTGTTGTCTGACAGACTAGCACCCTGGAACAAACCCTTACTCAAAATAACATTGCAGTCTACTGTACACTTATCCATGCCCATGCTACAAATGTAATGTTAACTCTGATCCTCAAACAAAATCATCAAAAATGTGAACCCCCACAAAAATATTTAAAAAGAATGTACTTTGTGCAAGAGAAATGTTGGTATAATCCATCAAAAGTGGCTGAAAGCATTAGGAAAAGTTTGCGTTTGTGACTGGCTAATAACGCTGTTTTAGTCACAAAACTTTCTATCATGGACGAACTGCACCTTTGTGCTGCTTCATGCACATACATTTTGTATGGAGTTCAACAGAGCATGAATGACTATATGTGGTACATAGTACAGTGTATACAGCTCAGTTACATTACCACAAATTGTATTGCAACATGTTTGTATGCATATATATGGGTGGGCAGGAATTCGCAACACAAACAAATGCTGATAATATGAATATTTAGTGAGATTAATTTCCAGTATAGATGTTTACAACAATAAAAACTAACATGGCTGTCTTAAGTTCTTACTGATAAACTTACAGTGGGAACTAAAATTACAAAATTTACAAAATCAAACTCAAAATTTTCATCATTAATTGTCACAGTTGAAACACTGACTCCCTTTCGATTATGCACGTATAGGCCTAAGACTAACATTAGACACAAAACCAATTGAGTGTAGGAAATACAAAATCCTAGCAACTGTGAGGAAAGCAGAAAAATCCTCAAATTAAACAGAACATAATAATGATAACTGTGAACATAATTTTATGTAAGTTTTCATCAGTATGAAACAGAGTAACAATAAATAGAGTAAACCTAGCTTTTCCTGTCTTCCAGTCAATACAAACTACTAGTATGAAAGAAAATACATATCAGCAGTGTGTGTGAGAATTCCAATCCAAGTCTAGTTTTACTACAGGCTGTACTTTACTGTATATGGTTGACAGGCCAAGCTGGTTAGAATAAAAACATTGAATGTGATTGGTCAAGATTGCTGTTCTGTTTAAAAGTTTTACAAGTCATTGACTGTTTGTTCCCTTAAGATACTACGTAACATTAGCATGGTTTGAGCTTATTTTTTCCAATGTAATGAAACATTCCAGGAAATAAGGTGTCAAAAATTAGTTGAATAAAGATGCAAAAATGCCAACTAAACATTAATTGTACTTTTTGGAAATACATATGCTATAAAAGCATCAAAATTCTTATAATTGGGTCTTTTTAGGGAGTTTGCACATCAATATTGTTATAATTGAATCTTATTTTTTGAGGGTCTATGTTGTTGTTTTTTTCAGACAACCAATACAGCCTTCCAGACAACCTGGGAGTTTCCTTAAATTCAAGCCCCAAGTTCCTTTGTTGTCCTTAAATTTTTTTGCCATCCTTTCTTCTTTTTTAAAGAACATGTTTGTCTTGAATTAAAAAAACATTAATTTTTTCAAATATCCTTGACCTGTCCCACATCACCTTTTAACTCGTTGTTCCAATTCACTAGTGATAAAACTTGTATCATGGACTCAAAATTGGCTTTCTCAAAATAAGAAACTAAAATGGCATTTTCTTTCATATCAACATGAAGTAAGATATACTAACAAGTATGCAATGATCACTCTTCCCCAAAGGTCTATTCATTTCAGTTCTGGCAATTGTATCCTCATTACTGGTTTTAAAACAATAAATTGCTTCCATCCTGACCATTTGATACAGAAAACAATCTTGAATCACTTAAAGAAATCTTTCTTCTTCACAATCCTGATTAATATTTACAAAACCATTTTCCTACAATCACTGCATTCATATTCTTATTAGTGAAAACTATAATATCATTATACACTTTCTCATTGACCTCATGTCTGATCAAGTGGCCTAGAACAAAAGCTGGGCAATTAACTTATTAATCAAGTATTGTTTAGTGTCACAAAATTACCGGTTAATTCGAATTACAATTTAATGTCATGAAAATAATTAACTAATCAAAATTAGTGTTTCTGATTATTACAACTATTCAAATAATCAAAATATTGCCCTTATGATTTATCATTATGTTCAAGGTTGTTCAGCTTTATCAATTAGTATCATAACTCATGAAAATAATTACTATTATTTTTTATTACTACAACTATCCAAGTCTCATGGAAGAATAATCAATTAATTGGATATAATCAATGAAGGGAGTCGGAAACTTATTGATTAGCAAATTCCAATAAATTGCAATGCTCTACTTATAACACTTGCAAATTAAAACCTTCCACCCTCTGATTGTAACCTATAAACATTGACTACATTTATCATGTCTAATCCTAACAGGCTGCAGCTCATCCTTTATAAACAAAGCCATCTTACACCCTGTTATAAATTAGTCTTTCACTATTAAATATCTTAAAATTTGGAATTTCCAAATAATTCCAATTATTAATATTATCCAACTCATACCACAATCTTTCATTTCAACAAGAACAATGAACTCACCTATTTTATTTTCTACTTCTAACATTATAATAATAGTAATTCTTGAATTTGCTATGCTTATCTTTAAAAACATTTTAAATTATTATGTTCCAATTCTCCTATCTTCAACCTTTTCATTGCCCTAACTATCCTTTCAATTTGCTAATGTTCAATTTTTTAACCTCCATCACTAATGTACTGGTCATCAAAATACGTAAATGTCATATGGCAAAACCATGCCATTTTATGATAAACATTATGTACAACTGTAATGGACTACAACCAGGGTTAAACAAAATCAAATTTATTAAAATACAACAGAAATCCACAATAAAACTTTCACACAACTAGAGTTCAATTTTTATCACTAACAACAACAAAAAAAAAAAACTAAGTAAACCTGTGCTTGGCCAGTACTAGGTACAAATGTTAATAAAAAATACAAAATATTTCTCATGTTATTAATTTCAATAAATATCAGAGGGATTAAGATAAATAACCAGAGAAAGAAAGAAAGATAAACATCTAATTCACCAAAGAATAATACGTTTCAAAATTAAACTTCTCAATATCAAGCAATAATTAACATTAATTCTTTCTAACTATATTTCATGAAATAACTCATTTTTAAGATCAAGAAAGGCTTTTTATTTAGTGGCTGGACCACAAGTTCATATCTCATGTGACTAGCTATTACCATAAGGCTACATAATCTTTCACAACATTAATATCTGTATGTCACCAATAAGGAAAGCTTACATCAGTTTCATGATACATACATACTCATAATCAATGTGTACTAAATAGAAGGTGAGTTAGCACTTTAATATAAGTTCATAACTGAATTAAACAAAAAAAAAGTAATAATAAACGAATGGCAAACAAAACCATAAAATAAAAGAAAGTTCACTATCTTAAAAGGAAACAAATCATAAAAGTTTTCCCCTATAATTTCTTAAGTTTTCTTAACTTTTCTGTGAATAACTTCAAAGATTAAGATTTTATAGAAAAATAAAACTGCTGCTACAGAACTACAATATCTGATAATAGAAAAACCTCATCTTGCCTAATTTGTGATATTAGTTATGACTGAACTTAATAGATTCTATAATGGGTCAAACATCTGATTTTGCCACGTACACTGCTTGATGAAAGGCCAAGAAAAAATTACAGGTAGGTAACATTTTCCTATACTGAAAATGTATTTCTGCTAGATACTTACCTCACAAAATAGCTTTTCTCATCTAGCACTGAAGACAATAGGTATAGTAATTCCTGTCCTTGGTAGGAGAATATCTTGTCATACACAAGTGGTAAAATATGCTTTTTCACTACAACCAGCACCAGATCCACCAAGAACTGACATCCAGCTGACAATAGGAAGAGGGACCACAAACCTGGGGTGCATCTCTGGTCCAAAACAATGCAGCAGTGGCTATTTCTCCTCCAATCTGTGGTAGGAAGGATACTAGCCAGCACACATGTGGGGTCTTACTTAGCTGGACCATTTCCAACCAACCAGGAATGTACATCTGGAGGGTCATAGGAAGGAGGAACATTTCAGCCTGTGGGGCAAACTGCAATTATAGATATATAAGCATTCGTTACATAGCAGAGTGCTTCATCAAAAACCTGACAGCACCTGGAATTGTAAATCAGGTCTGCAGAAGGAAGGGCATCACACTATCTACACAATACTAACTGTGACCGGGCCATCTCCAACCAAAATCAGACCCATCGGGAATGTACATCCAGAGGATGGTAAGAAGAAGGAATGCCAGTGGGAAAAAATATAGACAGGAATATGGTGTAGTGCTACAACCAAAACCTGGCAACATCTGGACTTGTAAGTCAGGTACACGATAGGAAGTGCTATATGGCAGCAACACCTGCAGAATGCCACCGCCCTACTCTCAACTGAGTGGTATGATTCATCAATCAGAAGGACAGACCTCCATGGTCCACCACTACAGCAGGTAGGAACTGATAAGTGATAAGGACTCCCATACTCCATTAGAAGAAAGAGAGAAAAAAAACACGTTGGAGAGTCCAGAGGATGGCATCACCACACAGCTCAACGGGTGACCTCGACATCGCATTTTGAAAAATAGAGCTACCATGTCGACAGAGTCCATCAACCAAAACTAGGAAGCATCTGGAATTGTACATCAGGTCTGCAGAAGGAAGACTCAATGCAGCAATCTGTCTGATTTACTCATGTTAGTCTGTGAGGGTACGGCCCAGGACAAACATACTAATGAAGCAAAAAAAAACCTATGGAACACCCCATCTCTACAATGTGCATAACCCAAACCTGCAACATAATTGTTTAGTCATAGATAACAATAAAACAGAGACCCACAAACTACACCTGATGGTATCTGGAATTGTACATCAGGTCTGCAGTAGGAAGGGCTCTAATGTAATTGACATCAACAATAGTCGCAGGATGAACAGTGCAGATTTTCAAAAAAAAACCTGGTCAAGCACCCCTTGCCACAGAGTGGGATCCACAATACAATAGCAAAAAGGCCCCTGAAATGTTGAAAAGAAAAAAAAAACTTTCACAATACCAAAACGTGAAACCTTAAATAAAAAGTAAAGAAAAACTAAGTCAGTAGTGAAATGGAAAACACTGACAATCTGCAAGCAAAAACCAGTACATCTCTATAGTACTACTGCCAATCAAGAAGTGATTAACGAGTGCATATGTGAAGAGAACGCTGGTTGCAATAGGAGTAGTGTCACACTCCTATTGGTGGAGAGGTGCTGCATGATCATTTACACGTGGTTATGCAGAAGTGAGAGGTGGAAGGCTAGTGGCAGGCATTGAAATTTGACACCAATTGAAGGCAGTGCTACTCGAAAAAAGCTATTTTGTGAGCGAAAGTAAGATATCGTTTTGGAAGTCTTGTTTCCACTTCTAAGTTCTAATGTACAGTTTACTAGTTCTTGCAAACCACTAAGAATATTGATAATTCCCTGACTTAGTACCTTTTAAACTCTTAGTTAAGAACTGCACTCTGTCAAACCACAAGAGAGAGAAATTTGTACTTTAGATAGCTTAGATAATTCTTCATTCACAGCAAACAGCAAAATGTACATGAATGGGATTCTACCATTTTCTGTATTCCATCTTTCGAGCTACCAATACTACTTTATTCCTATGTATTTAAGATTTTAAAAACTTTAATCTGATTTGCAGAAAATTATACATATTACACACTAAAGTCAATAAAAAAAATTATAATTACCTGTTATGCTATTTGGTGAATGATTGTTTCTCCGATTTTTTGGAAACTAATACCATTACTACAGCATTAGCCTACTGTCAGTGTTGTGTTTGTCTAATAATATTAATAGTAGTTGACTGTCACTATGTTTATATATAATACTAATAATATCAACAATTATAATGTTACTATATTTATACATAAAACTTTAAGTTAACTCTGACTTGTGCTATACAACTATAACTGTGTCAGAATGTGTATAGTAATACTAATACTAGTGATAGTATTAATTATTATAGTATTAGTATCGATACTGATAACATGAGTACTCATATTACTTACTGAGTTATAATGATGATACTTATATTAACAACTAAAAATCAATGTGAAACTGTCAGTGTCACTAAGTTATAACTTATACCACTGTTAGTGTTAGTGTTCAAGTTTCGGGAAATTTCACCCTTCATCAGTAGCCCTGAGCAAGGTTAAATCGAAAAAATTAGATGAATCTTCATAAGTTCATGTTTGGTCACTATATGAGTAAGATACATATTAAAGATATTTAACATTATTTGTTTAACTGTTAATTAATTATTAAGCCTTACAAACGTAACGACAACGTTTAGCCTAGGCTAACCGCTATTGAATCATATAAATTACGTGTTCTGATGTTTATCCAAACAAAACTCCTCTTTACACTTGAAGGACGTTCACACAAATATTAAGCTTGTAAAAATCAAAAATTCATCTTCAAGAATCACCAAAAACTGAAAAAAAAATACTTACCAAATAATCAATTAACATGACACAGCTGCGAAATATTTGATTTGAACCGACCACGCGCCATTTTTCAGTCGTAACAATTACGCGCGCTATTGAAGGATACAAAACGTACCCGGATAAAAATACGGTTTGTTTAAAAACATTCCCCTTATGCTAAGGTTTCGGATGTTGCTGGATGTGAGGAGTGATACATCTGCTTTACAAAATAATTTAGATTATTTGGTGGGTTGGGTGAATAAATGGCATATGGCTTTTATTTATAATAAATGCAATGTAATACGCGTGGGATTATTACAATTTGAATTATGAAGATAGTTTTGATGGGAATAACCATAACACTGTTATCGAAAAAGAATCTTGGAATTCTCGTTGAACAGTCTCTTAAACCATCCCAGCAAAGTATTGTTGCTAGTGGCAGTGCAAATAGTATTTTAGGTTGTATCTACAGAAATATCAAATACAAGTCTAAAGAGGTTACACTTTCATTGTGTAGGTACCGATTTAGGCTAAATTTGCAGTATTGTGTTCAATTTGGGTTAATTTATATATGAAGGATATTGAATTGTTGAAAGTGGTTCAGAGGAGGGCAACTAGAATGATATCTGGGATAGAAAAGTTGTCATACTTGGACAGGTTAAGATCTCTGTAATTATTTTCTCTTTAAATTCGAATAATTAGCTGGTTACTATTATTAAGAAGAAAGTTACACAATGAGTTCTCTGTGCTCTTCTCACCAAGGGTATCGAAACCCGATTTTTTTAGAAGAGTTAGAGGAGTTCTGATTAAAGTGGTTAAGGTTGTTAAGGGAATTGATAATGTTGATGCATCATTTGCTTTTTGTACTTAATGGTGAGACTGGAAGGAACATAAATACAAATTTTATGAGGGTATGAGTCATTTTCAACTAAGAAGGCTTTATTTTTTTCATAGTGTGGTTGACTTTTGGAATTGGTTTTCTTCAGATGTGGTGGATACAGTTAATGTAAGTAAAGGGAAGGCTTGATAAATATTTGAATAATAAAGTCTGGCTTTGATGTTTTATTTTTATTTTATAGTTTAATATAGTGGATGGGACAACCTAGATAGACCAGCAGATCCCTTGTTGTCCATACATTATTTTTAAAATGGTGGCCACAATAAACACAGTTTGTTTGCAAACATGTCTCTTCTTATACGCTGAAAATGAAGGCCACCATTAGCACAGTTTCTGAAAATATACCCATTATCATAGACTGAAAATAATGGTTACATCACAATTATCTTGTTCTCAAAAAACCCCGAAAAAGTATCAAATAAGCACTTTGCTCCAGAAATCTTCACAAACACATACATATAATGTTATAACATGTCCTTTCGTTGAGCAGGTTTTTAAAAATTGTTTGTCAAAAATAGTACGAAGTCCACTCCACATAATTATAACAAACTAACTTATTTATTTCTTAAGTTTTACTACAAGCTAATATAATTGTACACAATTGAACTTATAGACCTAAGTTCACAAACAACGTTTTCATATTCTACAGAAATTTCCTCAGTAATGGTACTACGTCTAATGTACAAATATATTTACTTATATAATTGCACAGCTAATCGTTTTAGTAACTGAATATATGCGATGATTAACATTATCTGAATACTTCGCTAACATTCAATCATTGAAAGAACAGAGAAATTGATTCAATGCTTCACTGATTCTGGTATTTATGATGCATCCTTGGTTATAGATATTTCATAATGTCACTTGATAATATAATTTGCCAACATTCTAGATATTGTAGGGCTACTTTTATAAACGTTCCAAATCTAGCGTCATTCTCATGTTTGCAGCTCCCTCTAACAAACAACTAAATTTAAACATTGAAGACATGGATTGTGAAGTCCCTTGGATAATTATAAAACAAAAATAAAACAATACATTAAACTTTCCATTCACCAAGTCTTTTGGATAGATTTCTCTTCCGAAGCTCTTGGTATGCAGTTAAGGTGACCTATTATCTCTTATCATCACTGGCTGTCCTGTGAATTTATAATTGCTCCATCTGCGATGACCCTCTGGAAATAGTCTCGACAAGAACCCTGAGTTCATCATCAGGTTGAATTTCCACATGCGATTTCTTCTCTGGAGTTACTCATTTGGCCATTCTCTTACTGATATGCTTCCAAAAACGATTATGGTGAATTTCTTTGGCTTGAAATCGTCTATCTTTCAGGATTCTGTAAACCACATCATTGATTCTTTTCAGTACAACATGTGGTCCTTCTTAACTCCTGCTTAACTTTGGAGTTTGTCATTTCTTACAGCAGGGATTGCACAGTAATATCATGTCATCTCAAAGGAATCCCTTTTTTTTGTCAAAATTAAAATCATAGTCACTGTTTATCTTTTATCATTAGATAAGTGTTTTTCAGTATGTCATCAATGGTGTTCCTTACTTTTACTACATGTTCTGTTCAATAACTCATAAGTAGTAGTGGAATATCTTGATCATACATTTTCTAATGTTCATCCACATAAAAGACTAATTGATTTTTAACAAAATGTATGGTTGCATCTCTTTAACATGCTACCAGAAGGTTGTTGTTCTAGAATTTTTATTCAAAGTTCTATCTCTGATGTGAGTGAAGTTCCATACGTATGCCAAGTCTTGAAATTAAAATTTTGATGAATTGTCTCATCAGAGTTTCTGCTTAGAACCAGCATATGGTTCTGGTAATTTAGTGAAATACTCACTCACTACCATAATATATTTATTTTCAAGGCGATGTTACTCTATGGCAGATGACCAAGTACATTAACAGCAATTCTCTCAGCTGGTGCACCAACATTGTACTGTAGTAGCTGCCCATGCTGTTTCTTTCATGGACCTTTATGTTCACAGTATAGTTCATACATTTTATACAAATTCTCTACAGATCCCCATCACCCAACCCTATAGTGTCCAGTCAATGGAATGTTTTGAAGATGATGGAGTGCTTCAGAATGTAGATACTGTGGAAGTACCAACATTAGTCATTGTTTCTGTCCAATGATATCTTCCCATTTCTGACCTAAAAAGTCCTCTTGTAAGCATAATAAATTTACCAGGAGGAATTTTCTGCGATATTACTGTTTAACTGAATAATTGTTTTCAAAATCATATCTTTTGCTTCAGTTGATTGTTAGGCCACATTAGTTCTTCATCATCACTTATGGATATAACATCTTCAATTATACTCTGTTGTACTTCAAGTTGGTTGTTTTCACTATCTTGTTCCTCTTTCTTTTCAGTGTTTACACTTTTCATGAATACATTGTCTTTAGGATAATGCATCAGTGCTTCCTTGGTTCCAGCCAATGCAACTTATAATATTAAAGTCATACCCCTGAAATTTCTTGACCCATCCTGATATCTGGCCTTCTGAATTACGAAAACCTAACACTCACTTGCAGCATTATCTGTCTGAAGTGTCATCTTTGTCAATATAGATAATGATGGAAATGACTTATGGCTCAAACAACATTCAGTAGCTCTTTTAAGGTTCTACGATATCTCCTTTCTGCAGCACTCACTGCCTTGCTATAGTAGGCAACAACATGTTATTTTCCATGTTGTACTCGTGATAAAAGTGCTCACATTATAAAATCTCTGGCATCTGTCCCTAAATTGAGTGGATCTTTAAAAGTTGGACATGCTAATAGAAGAGTAGAGGTCAATTCTTTTTACAGTTTATTAAATGCTTGTTCACTATCAGCAATACAACAACACTTGTTTGGCTATCCAAGTAATTTGTTTAGAAGATGACCTATATATTAGAGAATAATTTTTTACAAAATGGCGATAGTTAGAACATAATTTAAGAAATCCTCTCACCTCACACAGATTAGCTGGTGCTGGTCCTTTCTGTACAGAGTAAACCCAAGAGTCTCACCAATTCTCACTTCTTGGGATTTAGTCTAAGATTCTTTTTGCTCAACTGATCCAGAACTTTCCCTAGCCCATCATAAGCATTATCAAAGATCTTTTCATGTGCGATTATATCATTCAAGTAGGCGAGAACAATGTTCCAGGGCAGTTGAGACACATCACACTCCATTAATCACTGAAATACAGCAACTGCATTATATAATCCTAATACTAATGCAATATATTGGCACAATTCATTTCCTACAGTAAAGGGTGCCCTCTCTCTACCTACTTTGTCAACTTGCTCTTGCCAATATCCAATCTTAAGACCCAATATTGAAAATCATTTTGATCCAGACAGAGTATATGAAATAGAGTTAATTCTTGGCAGTATGTAGGCATACTTATTTGTGACTTCATTCACCACCTGGTAGTCCACAGAGAACCTTGTGGATCCATCATTCTTCTTCACAAATACAATATGTATCAACCACAGAGTAGCCTCAGCCTATTTTTCAAGTGGGAATTATTTGGCTAACTGGTGTATTGGGACTGCATCTCCAGTATCAGTCATGTGAGATATTTTACTTGTTTGACATGAGTCATGAGGTCCACAAGAGAAGGTTTCTTGATACTCCATGAGCAAGTTATGTAATCATTGACATTGATCAGCTGTCAGATATGGTTCTTGTAAATGAGGTGGTAAGCTGCCTTTATGTAAAGATTTGACAACAGATCTCTTACATCTTTCTTCAAAGGTGGCTACTTCTGATGTTCTTTGAAGTAGAAAAATAATTCTTGTATAGCCTCACATCTGTAAATGCCCCATCCAGAATTGATTCGAAATTTATGCTTTGTTATGTTTTATGAGCATAATGATGACATATTTAATCTTGAAATCCATGACAGTTCTTCCAACCATTAATCCTTCTATTACACCCTAATCACTAGATGTAACTTTATTCCTGATGACTCTAGGTATTAGTACTTCACCTTTTTGTGGTACAAAAACTGTTCTCCTTGTTGTCACTGTAAGGTCATTATCTAGTGTAGTTATTGTCATGTAGTGAACATCGATGTCTTGGTCATATACTATTGAAGATAGCTTAACTCACATCTATGCCTCCACTTAAGTTAGTTCCTCGATGTCAATTATCCATACATCATGTCGTTGAAAGAATATTCCTACAGTAAGGTTAACTTCCAGCTTTCTTCTTGCTGGAATATTATGTTTACTAGCTGTTTGCATCAACCCATTTTCTTTCAGTGTTGTTTGAGGCATTTTCCATCTTTCATTACCAATAAGAGTTGAACTATTGTAGTTGTAGAAACACTGTCGACCAACCTACTACAAGGCTTCCCATCAACAAACCTTTGAATTAGTGGACTGATTTCTTTAAACGATGAACTTCTTATCTCATTTGGGGCAAATCTGTTTCATCAGATGAACTATTTTTCTTGTGGGGTTTTCTCTCCAACCTCTGTAGCTAGTTGTCTAAATAATACTCTTACTTCTACTAGAACTAGACTATCATCAGAGGAAGTTGATGTTTCAATACTACTCAATCTGACGATCATGTAACTCCTAGATGCTGTCTTTAATGGATTCTATTTCTATGACCAGGCACAAGGTTTCCTTTAGATATGTTCATCTACTTTGCTTGAGCTTAATTCTTATATCCTCATCTTATAAATTTGTCATGTGCCAACAAATACATAATTTCACGTGGAGCATCTAGGTAAAATAACTGGGCAAGACTTTTCAAGTACATTACAAGTTTTTTATTTCTTCCCTACTCTATTTTGGAACTTTGTTCTGGATACTTACTTCTGATGTGTCACTGTAAACATGTTAAATAAGGCAGCTACCAAAGCTTTATAGTTGTTATAGCTCTCAGCTGAAAGGTTACTTAATATCATTTAAGCTTGTCTTTTTGAATTGTCAGCAAGATTATATTTGTCCACTATTCCCTAAGTTCATTTTGGAAATTATTTTGAATTGAGCCTGATATACCTCCCATTGTAATCCATTGGCTTCTCGATTGGGTGATCTTTGTGAATTGTGCAACTAAATTCTGGAACTGTATTTGGTTGTGACATGGCTGGATTTAGCCAAGAACGTCTTGCAGAAGTGCTAATAGGCATAGACCAAATAGGTTCTCCTATTCCATATTTAATAATAAAGGGTGTTTTGGGTTGGAACTCTTGTGTGGATGCAGAAAAAGGCATGGCTGGTTTATAATAGGCATTTGTCAATTCTTTTTGCAAATGTTTTATTCTGTCATTGTATTTTTCTCTACTTTTTCAATTTTATTATTACAGCATTTCTGAGCTTTGTTGATGTCTTTTGGTACTTTAGTTTTGTATATAAGCCTTCCTGTACTTCTTTGATGTCCTTCTGCATTTCCTCAAACTTCTTGTAATCCCTGTGTTTGTCACAAATAGTTTTGTGGATCTTCAATCAGACATTTTTTTTCATTCTTCCTTAAATATTATGTCTGTTTCTTCTAATTTTCTGTTTCATTCTTCTTGTATTTTAATTTTCTTTCTTGTTTTTTATTTTTTTTTCTCAAAATTTTGTCTTCTTCCTTTAATTTTCTTTCTCTTTTTTCTTGGCTTTCTTTTAAATGTTTCATCTTTTATAGTAAAGCTTGGATCTTACTTGTCAATCTGATTGTCACGTTGAAATTAGATTAGATCAGATTATGTTTTGTTTTCAGCATAATAATTCCACTTTTGTAATGTACTCTTTTATTGAATGGATTCTTTTAAATTATTTGTTGGAAACAGTGTGAAGTCCCGTTCACGTTACTATAACAAGTTAGCTTATTTCGCATTCAACATTTACTACATACTACTGTAACAACTGTTCTTGCAGTCCAAAGTTCACAAATAACATTTTTACTTTCAACAGAAATTTACTTGCTAATGGTACTCTGACTAACGTAGAAATAAACTTATTTGTAGAATTTCATAGCTAATCGATCGAGTAATTGAATGTATGCAATAGCTAACAATGACCGTAATACTTGACTAACTTCTCAATTTTTAAACAAACTGAAAAAAATGACTAAATGCTTCACTAATTCTCGAATTTGTAATCTATTACTGATTTTAGATATTTTTCAAAGTTTTTAGATCATTAACATTCATAAACGTTTTAGGTTTTAGGACTACCTTTATTTTATGTTCTAAATCTAGCGTCATCATCTGTTTAACAAAAACGAAAGTAAAACATTGAAAATACTGCTCACAATAATATCTAAATATGATTTTCCCCTGTCTGTTTGTCTGTCTGGTGTCACAAGTGTTGTGAGAAACTGGTTGAACCAATTTTGATGAACTCACGTGGATTCTCATTGTCAAAGCCCAAGTTTAATGCTTGAATGTGATGTACATGCATATCATATGTTTTCTACTCACTTTAGTGATTAGAAGATTTTAAATTTTTCACTTATTTATTTTTGTTGTTGTAATGGTGGCAATACTTGGTACAGAAAAATCATTCAAATTACCTTATTCTAGTTACTTACTTTCTATGTTTTCTATAGTAAATGATGTTTCTTCTACCTGAAAGGATATAGCTCAACAAGGGAAGAAGGTCTGATCTGGTTTTGTTATTGTGGATGATTGGTTATTCAGTTAGATGCTGTAATGTCCTTATACATACAGTAAGCAAAGGGAAAGTGACCAATGTTAGTAGTAACACTGAGGTTGCATCTATCTCACCACACCCAAGAGCAAATATTAGGCTACTAACACATGTGAGGGTACTGGTTGACAATTGTGCTGACAATATGGACACAACAAAATGAAAGCAACTCAGTGACTTGTTGGATGAATATGCTGATATGTTTGTAAGACCAGATGACAGGCTGACTCAGCACCATATTCAAATAGTTGTCACACATCCAATAAAGCAATTGCCATGTCAACTTCATTGGAGCTCTAGGAAAGCAGCAAGTGTTGAAATACAGTATATGTTGTGGAATGGAGTCATACAGCCTTCATAATGTGCTTAGCCATCTCCAGTAATGATTGTCAGGTAGAAAACAGATACTCCAAGGTTTTTGCATGGACTTCTGATGGGTTAACACAGTAACTTGCATTGATGCCTTCTCTTTACTGCAACAGAATATCTAGATACCTTCAACCTGGCATGTGTACTGCCAATTTAAGCTGGATAACAAAAACAGAGCTACGAATGTTTTTAGCTCGAAAGATTATTTTATGAACTCTGCACCATGCCATTCAATCTCTGTAATGTATTAACCACTTTTGTGAAACTGGGGGGAACTTACAGTCAAGAGTCTGCAGTGGTAGGGTTACCAGGTCTATGAAAATGATACTTTGGTGGTTGGCTGCACTTTTGAGTCCACATTTTCGAACTTGGTGCTCCAATGCATATGAAAGTCAGGCTTGAAACAGAAACCAAGGAAATCTTTAATCAAGTGAACAGAAGTGGAATTTCTTGGTCACATTGTGGGAAATGGTAGAGTCTTGATGGCTCACCTAAGGTAGCCATGGTAAACAATTGGGCTTGAACTGTAATGAAGCAAGAAGTTTACAGTTTCCTTGTTTTTGAACCATAACACCAATACTTTGTGGCCAACTTTTCGAAGATAGTAACACCATTGTTGGCTCTTATGAAAGTGGAAGTCACTTTGGAATGAGTGAGGAATGTGATGAGGCATTCCAATCCTAAAGCTTGCTTTAGTAATTTCTCCAGTGCTAGCCTATTCTCGTCGGGATTGTCAGATTATTTTGAACAATGACACCAGTGACAATAGAGTTGGAGCAATATTTTCATACCAGAAGAATAAAGTAGAAAGTGTAATTGCATATACTAGTTGTCTGATCATGCTTCACAATGCAGATACTATACAACAAAGAAAGAGCTACTTGTTGTTGTTGACTTTGTAAAGCATTATCACCACTACCTGTATGGAAAGTAATTAACTATCCAGGTGAATCATTCTTCACTGAAGTAGTTAGTAAACTTTAAAAATCCAGAATGGATGAAAACATGTTGGATAATAGTGTTTCAAGAATATCACCCAGTCATCTTTCACCACGTAACATGGATAAAATATCTCAGTTCATGGTGAGGCCTGTCAGTTCATAGAATGTCCTGATCCTGAACAACTTGTGGGAGATGAAACCATGGCAATTTTAGCCATAAAAATCCTGGCCATTAAGCAGACGACTCCACTGAGGAATGGATGCTGAAGTTACTGCTTCAGGAGCTCTAGCAAAAGCAAGTAAAGGACGCTTACTTATTGTGAGAACTCCTTGTTGTATATCAAAGTCAAATCCAGCAAGGACTATTAGAAGAGTGTAGCATGGTCACACATTATCTGTGGCACCTGTACGAGCAGTTGTAAGCGTAAGAGAATGTTGTATCATTACTACCAGCCTAAAAAGTATAGTAGTCCAATAGTGCTGCAGCTTGTGGTCCTCAGAGTGTAATGGACACTATTGATGGAGCAGATATTCTATAGAAATAATATTTATTTGGAAATACCAGGAATGCACAGTCAGTGGTAATATCACACAGATCATCAGTTCAACGAGATTTACATGAAAATAAGATCTCCCTAGTGGAATGGTGGTATTTCTGTGGATTTACAATGCTAGAAACCAGATTTTGATACCTGTGGTGGGCATAGCACAGACAGCACATTGTGTAGCTTTGTGCTTTACTTCAAACAAATGAAAATAAGAAATGAATCAGAGTTTTTTTAAAATGGAAAACATACAACATTCATTAATACAAAAATATTTACATATGACAAAGATTTTATCACACTTAACATTTCTAGCCTTTGTACTGTACTTAAAGAAAACTTTTACTGAAACTTAAAACTCAGTTAAATTGTTTTGTTGTGTCAGAAACTCGATTGCTTCAGGCCCGGCATGGCCAGGTGGTTATGGCGCTCGACTCGCAATCTGAGGGTCGCAGTGTATAACTTGCCCTGTAAGATAGTGTAACATAGGTTTTGTATTTTAAATACGAGGTTTATTGTTGCTTTTTGGAAAGGTTGAGTCAAGAGCTAATTTTCTATGTTACATTTTAACTTGAGGACACTCTCTGCTTGTGGTTCTTTTACTTTTTATCTACAAGCCTAAGTTACTGGTGGGAGCACATGCACTAACGAGAACACATTATTTAATAGTCTTTGCTATTCTTGCTAGCCATACATCATCTTTTTTGTTTTTAATACACAAATAGACACACAATCACTTGCCTTGTATTGTGTCATAATGCTTTTCTATTATTTTGGAAACTGTCAAGATTTAAATTAAAAATTAGTTCATTGTGTAAATCTGCAGGTCCTGTCTCATTCTATGTGACCCAAATATCACATCAATTGGAAAACATCCGACTACGAGATCCATAAATCTCCATTTTTTTCAGGTCAGACTTTTATGCTTTGCTGGGAATTTTCGAGGTACCAAAGCTCTTTCAAGTTTGACTTTTAATATTTTTAACCTATAAGTTATATGTCACTGGACTGTAAAGCATATATAGTTACTGTGAGTAGTGATTAGGCATGCTACTATTAATGTTTAACATACAATATAGTTAATCCTATTTTTTTAGCCAGCCTTACCCTAGATAATTCACTAGTTCAATGCAAACTGAGACATCCAATATGCCTAAATGAATTATTTTAGCACTCCATTGTTTGCAAAGTATGATTATTAAGGGTCTAGGCACAGGTCCTGATGACTTGCGCCTTGATAATAAAAAGAATGAGCTAGTCATGGGCCTAAAGCTGTGCCACCAATAAAATAATGATGATGATAGTATACTTATTAATCATAATACCAGCATATTGTTATATCGGTCATAGGACAAGCTAGTAGCCCTCAATATG